>NW_027250792.1:0-102719 GCF_044704955.1 Pristiophorus japonicus | reverse complement strand
AGTAGAGAGATCATAGAGATATTGGGAGAGAGAGGGTGAGGGAGAGAGAGAGGGTGAGAGAGGAGAGAGAAAGTGAGGGAGGGAGTGAGAGAGAAAGTGAGGGAGGAAGAGACGGTGAGGGAGAGAGAGAGAAAGTGAGGGAGGGAGAAAGGAGAAGGAGAGGGAGAGGGAGAGAGAGAAAGTGAGGGAGGGAGTGAGGGAGCGAGAGAAAGTGAGGGAGGGAGTGAGAGAGAGAGAAAGTGAGGGAGGGAGGGAGAGGGAGAGAGAGAGAGGGTGAGGGGGATAGAGAGGGGGTGGGAGGGAGGGAGGGTGAGAGAGAGAGGGTGAGAGAGAAAGTGAGGGAGGGAGAGAGTGAGAGAGGGTGATGGAGGGAGAGAGAGAGAGAAAGTGAGGGAGGGAGTGAGAGGGGGAGGGAGGGGGAGGGAGGGAGAGAAAAGTGAGGGAGGGAGAGAAAGAGAGAGAAAGTGAGGGAGGGAGAGAGGGTGAGGGAGAGGGGTGAGGGAGAGAGAGAAAGTGAGGGGAGGGAGAGGGTGAGAGAGGGAGGGTGAGAGAGAAAGTGAGGGAGCGAGAGAGGGTGAGGGAGGGAGAGGTGAGGGAGAGAGAGAAATGGGGAGGGTGAGGGAGAGAGAAAGTGAGGGAGGGAGAGGATGAGGGAGGGAGAGAGGGAGGGAGAGGGAGGGAGGGTGGGAGGGAGAGAGGTAGGGAGAGAGAGAAAGTGTGAGGGAGGAGAGAGAGAGAGAGTGAGGGAGAGGGTGAGAGGGAGGGAGAGAGAGAGAGTGGGGAGAGAGAGAGAGGAGAGGGGAGAGAGAGAGAGGTGAGGTGGAGGGGAGAGAGAGAGAGAGAGGGTGAGGGGGGAGGAGAGAGGAGAGGGAGAGGTGAGGGAGAGAGAGAGGGGGGGAGAGAGAGAGATAGAGAGAAGGAGAGGGGAGAGGGTGAGGGAGAGAGAGAGAAGAGAGGGAGAGAGGGTGAGGAGAGAGAGAGGGCGGGAGAGGGGGAGAGGGTGAGAGAGGTGAGGGGAGGGAGAGGGGAGGGGAGACGGTGAGGACTGAGAAGTGAGGGAGGGAGTGAGAGAGAGAGAGAGTGAGGAAGAGAGTGAGAGAGGGTGAGGGAGGGGGAGAGAGTGTGTGAGGGAGAGAGATAGAGAAGTGAGGGAGGAAGAGAGGGTGAGGGAGGGAGAGGGTGAGGGAGAGAGAGAAGAGAGAAAGTGAGGGTGAGGGGGAGAGAGAGTGTGAGGGAGAGAGAGAGGGGGAGGGAGAGATGGAGAAAGTGAGGGAGAGAGAGGGTGAGGGGGGAGAGAGGGTGAGGGAGGGAGAGAGAGAGAGAGGGTGAGGGGAGAGAGAGGGGGAGGGTGGGTGAGGGGTGAGGGAGAGAGAGAAAGTGCAGGAGGGAGTGAGAGAGAGCGAGAGGGTGAGAGAGGGAGTGAGAGAAAGTGAGGGAGGAGAGGGTGAGGGAGAGAGAAAAGTGAGGGAGGGAGAGAGAGAGAGAGAGAGAGAGAAAGTGAGGGAGGGAGTGAGAGAAAGTGAGCGAGGGAGAGAGGGGGAGGGAGGGAGAGAGAGAGAGAGAGAGGTGAGAGGGTGAGAAGGGAGAGAGAGAAAGTGAGGGTGGGAGAGGGTGAGGGGGAGAGATAGGGTGAGGGAGGGAGAGAGGGTGAGGGAGAGAGAGAGGGTGAGGGAGGGAGGGAGAGAGAGAGAGAGAGAGAGAGAGAGAGAGAGAGAGAGAGAGAGAGAGAGAGGACTGATTTAATGTCGCAGGCACTAGTGACTGATTTAATGTCCCAGGCACAAGTGACTGATTTAATGTCCCGGGCACTAGTGACTGATTTAATGTCCCAGGCACTAGTGACTGATATAATGATCCAGGCACTCGTGACTGATTTAATGTCCCAGGCACGAGTGACTGATTTAATGTCCCGGGCACTAGTGACTGATTTAATGACACATGGGCACTCGTGACTGATTTGATGTCCCGGGCACTAGTGACTGATTAATGTCCCAGGCACTAGTTACTGATTTAATGACACATGGGCACTCGTGACT
The DNA here is from genome assembly GCF_044704955.1 of Pristiophorus japonicus. Taxonomy (NCBI): domain Eukaryota; kingdom Metazoa; phylum Chordata; class Chondrichthyes; family Pristiophoridae; genus Pristiophorus; species Pristiophorus japonicus. Next base: position 100,683 of record NW_027250792.1, on the reverse strand, counting down.
GATTTGATGTCCCGGGCACTAGTGACTGATTTAATGTCCCAGGCACTAGTTACTGATTTAATGACACATGGGCACTCGTGACTGATTTAATGTCCCAGGCACGAGTGACTGATTTAATGTCCCGGGCACTAGTGACTGATTTAATGACACATGGGCACTAGTGACTGATTTAATGTCCCACGGGTACTAGTGACTGATTTAATGTCCCAGGCACTAGTGACTGATTTAATGACACATGGGCACTCGTGACTGATTTGATGTCCCGGGCACTAGTGACTGATTTAATGTCCCAGGCACGAGTGACTGATTTAATGTCCTAGACACTCGTGACTGATTTAATGTCCCAGTCACTAGTGACTGATTTAATGTCCCAGACACTCGTGACTGATTTAATGTCCCAGGCACTAGTGACTGATTTAATGACGCATGGGCACTAGTGACTGATTTAATGTCCCAGGCACGAGTGACTGATTCAATGTCCCAGGCACTAGTGACTGATTTAATGTCCTGAGACTAGTGACTGATTTAATGTTACAGGCAATAGTGACTGATTTAATGACCCAGGCACGAGTGACTGATTTAATGTCCCAGGCACTAGTGACTGATTTAATGTCCCAAGCACGAGTGAGTGATCAAATGTCCCAGGCACTAGTGACTGAGTTAATGTCCCAGGCACTAGTGACTGATTTAATGTCCGAGGCACTAGTGACTGATTTAAAGTCCCAGGCACTAGTGATTGATTTAATGAGGGGGAGGGAGAGAGGGTGAGGGTGAGAGAGAAAGTGAGGGAGGGAGAGTGAGAGAGGGTGAGAGAGGGAGAGAGAGAAAGTGAGAGAGGGAGGGAGGGAGAGGGTGAGGTAGAGAGAGAAAGTGAGGGGGTGAGGAGAGAGAGAAAGTGAGGGAGGAGTGAGAGAGCGAGAGAGAGAAAGTGAGGGAGGGAGAGAGAGTGAGAGTGGGTGAGGGAGGGAGAGAGGGTGAGGGAGGGAGAGAGGGAGAGTGAGGGTGAGAGAGAAAATGAGGGAGGGAGAGGGAGAGAGGGTGAGGGAGGGTGAGAGAAAGTGAGGGAGGGAGAGGGAGAGAGAGAGGGTGAGGGGGGAGAGAGGGAGAGAGAGAGAGGGAGAGAGGAAAGTAAGGGAGGGAGTGAGGGAGGAGAGAGAGGGGGAGGGAGAGAGAAAGTGAGGGAGGGGGAGGGAGAGAGAGAGAGAGAGAAAGTGAGGGAGGGTGAGGGAGAGAGAGAAAGTGAGGGAGGGAGTGAGAGAGGGAGGGAGGGAGAGATAAAGTGAGGGAGGGAGAGGGTGAGGGGGGAGAGAGAGAGAGAGGGGGAGGAGGGGGAGGGAGGGAGAGGGGGAGGGAGAGAGAAAGTGAGGGAGGGAGAGTGAGAGAGGGTGAGGGAGATAGAGAGGGTGAGGGAGAAAGAGAGGGTGAGGGAGAGAGAGAAAGTGAGAGAGAGAGGGTGAGAGAGGGAGAGAGAAAGTGAGGGAGGGAGAGGGAGAGAGAAAGTGAGGGAGGGAGAGGGAGAGAGAAAGTGAGGGAGGGAGAGAGAAAGTGAGGGAGGGAGAGAGAGAGAGAGGGTGAGGGGGGAGGGAGGGAGAGGGAGAGGGTAAGGGGGGAGGGAGAGAGTGAGAGAGGGTGAGGGAGGGAGAGAGAGAGGGTGAGGGAGAGAGGGTGAGGGAGAGAGAGAAAGTGAGGGAGGGAGTGAGAGAGAAAGTGAGGGAGGAAGAGACGGTGAGGGAGAGAGAGAGAAAGTGAGGGAGGGAGAAAAGGAGAAGGAGAGGGAGAGAGAGAAAAGTGAGGGAGGGGAGTGAGGGAGAGAGAGAAAGTGAGGGAGGGAGTGAGAGAGAGAGAAAGTGAGGGAGGGAGAGGGAGAGAGAGAGAGGGTGAGGGGGATAGAGAGGGGGTGGGAGGGAGGGAGTGAGAGAGAGGGTGAGAGAGAAAGTGAGGGAGGGAGAGAGTGAGAGAGGGTGATGGAGGGAGAGAGAAAGTGAGGGAGGGAGAGAGAGGGGGAGGGAGGGAGAGGGGGAGGGAGGGAGAGAAAGTGAGGGAGGGAGAGAAAGAGAGAGAAAGTGAGGGAGGGAGAGAGGGTGAGGGAGGGAGAGGGTGAGGGAGAGAGAGAAAGTGAGGGAGGGAGTGAGAGGGTGAGAGAGGGAGGGTGAGAGAGAAAGTGAGGGAGCGAGAGAGGGTGAGGGAGGAGAGTGTGAGGGAGAGAGAGAAAATGGGGGAGGGTGAGGGAGAGAGAGAAAGTGAGGGAGGGAGAGGATGAGGGAGGGAGAGAGGGTGAGGGAGGGAGAGGGTGAGGGAGGGTGAGAGTGGGTGACGGAGGAGAGAGAGTGTGAGGGAGAGAGAGAAAGTGAGGGAGGGAGAGAGGGTGAGGGGGAGAGAGAGGGTGAGGGAGGGAGAGGGTGACGGAGGGAGGGAGAGAGAGAAAGTGAGGGAGGGAGAGAGAGAGAGAGTGAGGAGAGAGAGAGGGTGAGGGGGAGAGAGAGAGGGTGAGGGGGAGGGAGAGAGGGTGAGAGAGAGAAAGTGAGGGAGAGAGGGGGTCAGGGAGAGGGAGAGACAGAGGGCGAGGGGTAGAGAGAGGGAGAGAGAGAGAGAGAGAGAAGAGGGTGTGGGGGGAGAGAGAGAGAGAGAGAGAGAGAAGGTGAGGGGGAGAAAGAGGGGAGAGAGGGGGAGGGGAGAGAGAGAGAGAAAGTGAGGGAGAGAGGGTGAGGGAGAGAGAGAGAGAGGGTGAGGGGGAGAGATAGAGGGTGAGAGAGAGAGAGAGAGGGTGAGGGGAGAGAGAGGGAGAGGGAGAGGGAGGGAGACGGTGAGGGACAGAGAAAGTGAGGGAGGGAGTGAGAGAGAGAGAAAGTGAGGAAGGAAGAGAGTGAGAGAGGGTGAGGGAGGGAGGGAGAGAGTGTGTGAGGGAGAGAGATAGAGAAAGTGAGGGAGGGAGAGAGGGTGAGGGAGGGAGAGGGTGAGGGAGAGAGAGAGAGAGAGAAAGTGAGGGTGAGGGGGAGAGAGAGTGTGAGGGAGAGAGAGAGGGGGAGGGAGAGATGGAGAAAGTGAGGGAGAGAGAGGGTGAGGGGGAGAGAGAGGGTGAGGGAAGGAGAGAGAGGGTGAGGGGGAGAGAGAGGGGGAGGGTGGGTGAGGGTGAGGGAGAGAGAGAAAGTGCAGGAGGGAGTGAGAGAGAGCGAGAGGGTGAGAGAGGGAGTGAGAGAAAGTGAGGGAGGGAGAGGGTGAGGGAGAGAGAGAAAGTGAGGGAGGGAGAGAGAGAGAGAGAGAAAGTGAGGGAGGGAGTGAGTGAGAGAAAGTGAGCGAGGGAGAGAGGGGGAGGGAGGGAGAGAGAGAGAGAGAGAGGGTGAGAGGGTGAGAGAGGGAGAGAGAGAAAGTGAGGGTGGGAGAGGGTGAGGGGGAGAGATAGGGTGAGGGAGGGAGAGAGGGTGAGGGAGAGAGAGAGGGTGAGGGAGGGAGAGAGAGAGAGAGAGAGAGACTGATTTAATGTCGCAGGCACTAGTGACTGATTTAATGTCCCAGGCACAAGTGACTGATTTAATGTCCCGGGCACTAGTGACTGATTTAATGTCCCAGGCACTAGTGACTGATATAATGATCCAGGCACTCGTGACTGATTTAATGTCCCAGGCACGAGTGACTGATTTAATGTCCCGGGCACTAGTGACTGATTTAATGTCCCACGGGTACTAGTGACTGATTTAATGTCCCAGGCACTAGTGACTGATTTAATGACACATGGGCACTCGTGACTGATTTGATGTCCCGGGCACTAGTGACTGATTTAATGTCCCACGGGTACTAGTGACTGATTTAATGTCCCAGGCACTAGTGACTGATTTAATGACACATGGGCACTCGTGACTGATTTGATGTCCCGGGCACTAGTGACTGATTTAATGTCCCAGGCACTAGTTACTGATTTAATGTCCCAGGCACAAGTGACTGATTTAATGTCCCACGGGCACGAGTGACTGATTTAATGTCCCAGACACTCGTGACTGATTTAATGTCCCAGTCACTAGTGACTGATTTAATGTCCCAGACACTCGTGACTGATTTAATGTCCCAGGCACTAGTGACTGATTTAATGACGCATGGGCACTAGTGACTGATTTAATGTCCCAGGCACGAGTGACTGATTCAATGTCCTGAGACTAGTGACTGATTTAATGTTACAGGCAATAGTGACTGATTTAATGACCCAGGCACGAGTGACTGATTTAATGTCCCAGGCACTAGTGACTGATTTAATGTCCTGAGACTAGTGACTGATTTAATGTTACAGGCAATAGTGACTGATTTAATGACCCAGGCACGAGTGACTGATTTAATGTCCCAGGCACTAGTGACTGATTTAATGTCCCAGGCACGAGTGAGTGATCAAATGTCCCAGGCACTAGTGACTGAGTTAATGTCCCAGGCACTAATGACTGATTTAATGTCCGAGGCACTAGTGACTGATTTAAAGTCCCAGGCACTAGTGATTGATTTAATGTCCCAGGCACGAGTGACTGATTTAATGATCCACGGGCACTAGTGACTGATTTAATGACGCATGGGCACTAGTGATTGATTTAATGTCCCAGGCACGAGTGACTAATTTAATGTCCGAGGCACTAGTGACTGATTTAATGTCCCAGGCACTAGTGACTGATTTAATGTCGCAGGCACTAGTGACTGATTTAATGACCCACGGGCACGAGTGACTGATTTAATGTCCTGAGCACGAGTGACTGATTTAATGTCCCAGGCACCAATGACTGATTTAATGTCCCAGTCATGAGTGACTGATTTAATGACGCATGGGCACTCGTGACTGATTTGATGTCCCGGGCACTAGTGACTGATTTAATGTCCCAGGTACAAGTGACTGATTTAATGTCCCAGGCACAAGTGACTGATTTAATGTCCCAGGCACTAGTGACTAATTTAATGTCCCAGGCACTAGTGACTGATTTAATGTCCCGGGCACTAGTGACGGATTGAATGACCCACGGGCACTTGTGACTGATTTACTGTCCCAGGCACGAGTGACTGATTTAATGTCCCGGGCACTAGTGACTGATTTCATGTCGCAGGCACTAGTGACTGATTTAATATCCCAGGCACTCGTGACTGATTTAATGTCCCAGGCACGAGTGACTGATTTAATGTCCCGGGCACTAGTGACTGATTTAATGTCCCACGGGTACTAGTGACTGATTTAATGTCCCAGGCACAAGTGATTGATTTAATGTCCCGGGCACTAGTGACTGATTTAATATCCCAGTCACTAGTGACTGATTTAATGTCCCAGACACTCGTGACTGATTTAATGTCCCAGGCACTAGTGACTGATTTAATGACGCATGGGCACTAGTGACTGATTTAATGTCCCAGGCACGAGTGACTGATTTAATGTCCCAGGCACTAGTGACTGATTTAATGTCCTGAGACTAGTGACTGATTTAATGTTACAGGCAATAGTGACTGATTTAATGACCCAGGCACGAGTGACTGATTTAATGTCCCAGGCACTAGTGACTGATTTAATGTCCCAGGCACTAGTGAGTGATCAAATGTCCCAGGCACTAGTGACTGATTTCATGTCCCAGGCACTAGTGACTGATTTAATGTCCGAGGCACTAGTGACTGATTTAAAGTCCCAGGCACGAGTGAGTGATTTAGTGATCCACGGGCACTAGTGACTGATTTAATGACGCATGGGCACTAGTGACTGATTTAATGTCCCAGGCACTAGTGACTGATTTAATGTCCTGAGACTAGTGACTGATTTAATGTTTCAGGCAATAGTGACTGATTTAATGTCCCAGGCACTAGTGACTGATTTAATTTCCCAGACACTGGTCACTGATTTAATGTCCCAGGCACTAGTGACTGATTTAATGTCCCAGGCACTAGTGACTGACTTCATGTCCCACGCACTAGTGACTGACTTCTTGTCCCAGGCACTAGTGACTGATTTAATGTCCCAGGCACTAGTGACTGATTTAATGTCCAAGGCACTAGTGACTGATTTAATGTCCCAGGCACTAGTGACTGATTTCATGTCCCTCGCACTAGTGACTGACTTCATGTCCCAGGCACTAGTGACTGATTTAATGTCCCAGACACCCGTGACTGATTTAATGACCCAGGCACTAGTGACTGATTTAATGTCCCAGGCACTAGTGACTGATTTAATGTCCCAGACACTCGTGACTGATTTAATGACCCAGGCACTAGTGACTGATTTAATGTCCCAGGCACTAGTGACTGATTTAATGATCCACGGGCACTAGTGACTGATTTAATGTTCCAGGCACTGGTGACTGATTTAAAGTCCCAGGCACTAGTGACTGATTTAATGTCCCAGGCACTAGTGACTGATTTAATGACCCACGGGCACTAGTGACTGATTTAATGTCCGAGGCACTAGTGACTGATTTAAAGTCCCAGGCACGAGTGACTGATTTAATGTCCCAGGCAGTAGTGACTGATTTAATGATCCACGGGCACTAGTGACTGATTTAATGTTCCAGGCAGTAGTGACTGATTTAATGATCCACGGGCACTAGTGACTGATTTAATGTTCCAGGCACTGGTGACTGATTTAAAGTCCCAGGCACTAGTGACTGATTTAATGTCCCAGGCACTAGTGACTGATTTAATGACCCACGGGCACTAGTGACTGATTTAATGTCGCAGGCACTAGTGACTGATTTAATGTCCCAGGCACTAGTGACTGATTTAATGTCCTGAGACTAGTGACTGATTTAATGTTTCAGGCAATAGTGACTGATTTAATGACCCAGGCACTGGTGACTGATTTAAAGTCCCAGGCACTAGTGACTGATTTAATGTCCCAGGCACTAGTGACTGATTTAATGTCCCAGGCACTAGTGACTGACTTCATGTCCCAGGCACTAGTGACTGACTTCATGTCCCAGGCACTAGTGACTGATTTAATGTCCCAGGCACGAGTGACTGATTTAATGACCCACGGGCACTAGTGACTGATTTAATGACGCATGGGCACTCGTGACTGATTTAATGTCCCAGGCACGAGTGACTGATTTAATGTCCCACGGGCACTAGTGACTGATTTAATGTCCTGAGCACGAGTGACTGATTTAATGTCCCAGGCACCAGTGACTGATTTAATGTCCCACGGGCACTAGTGACTGATTTAATGTCCTGAGCACGAGTGACTGATTTAATGTCCCAGGCACCAGTGACTGATTTAATGTCCCAGGCACTAGTGACTGATTTAATGTCCTGAGCACGAGTGACTGATTTAATGTCCCAGGCACCAGTGACTGATTTAATGACCCACGGGCACTAGTGACTGATTTAATGACGCATGGGCACTCGTGACTGATTTAATGTCCCAGGCACGAGTGACTGATTTAATGTCCCACGGGCACTAGTGACTGATTTAATGTCCCAGGCACGAGTGACTGATTTAAAGTCCCAGGCACTCGTGACTGATTTAATGTCCCAGTCACTAGTGACTGATTTAATGACCCACGGGCACTAGTGACTGATTTAATGACGCATGGGCACTCGTGACTGATTTAATGTCCCACGGGCACTAGTGACTGATTTAATGTCCCAAGCACGAGTGACTGATTAATGTCCCGCGGGCACGAGTGACTGATTTAATGTCCCAGTCACTAGTGACTGATTTAATCACGCATGGGCACTAGTGACTGATTTAATGTCCCAGGCACTAGTGACTGATTTAATGTCCCACGGGAACTAGTGACTGATTTAATGTCCCTGGCACCAGTGACTGATTTAATGTCGCACGGGCACCAGTGACTGATTTAATGTCCCAGGCACCAGTGACTGATTTAATGTCCCACGGGCACTAGTGACTGATTTAATGTCCCAGGCACTAGTGACTGATTTAATGTCCCGGGCACGAGTGACTGATTTCATGTCCCAGGCACTAGTGACTGATTTAATATCCCAGGCACTAGTGACTGATTTAATGTCCCAGGCACTAGTGACTGATTTGATGTCCCACGCACTAGTGACTGATTATTGTCCCACGCACTCGTGACTGATTTAATGACCCAGACACTAGTGACTGATTTAATGACCCAGGCACTCGTGACTGATTTAATGTCCCAGGCACGAGTGAGTGATTTAGTGATCCACGTGCACTAGTGACTGATTTAATGACGCATGGGCACTAGTGACTGATTTAATGTCCCAGGCACGAGTGACTGATTTAATGTCCCAGGCACTAGTGACTGATTTAATGTCCTGAGACTAGTGACTGATTTAATGTTTCAGGCAATAGTGACTGATTTAATGACCCAGGCACTGGTGACTGATTTAATGTCCCAGGCACTAGTGACTGATTTAATGTCCCAGGCACTAGTGACTGACTTCATGTCCCACGCACTAGTGACTGATTTAATGTCCCAGGCACTAGTGACTGATTTAATGTCCAAGGCACTAGTGACTGATTTAATGTCCCAGGCACTAGTGACTGATTTCATGTCCCACGCACTAGTGACTGACTTCATGTCCCAGGCACTAGTGACTGATTTAATGTCCAAGGCACTAGTGACTGATTTAATGTCCAAGGCACTAGTGACTGATTTAATGTCCCAGGCACTAGTGACTGATTTAATGTCCCAGACACTCGTGACTGATTTAATGACCCAGGCACTAGTGACTGATTTAATGTCCAAGGCACTAGTGACTGATTTAATGTCCCAGGCACTAGTGACTGATTTAATGTCCCAGACACTCGTGACTGATTTAATGACCCAGGCACTAGTGACTGATTTAATGTCCCAGACACTCGTGACTGATTTAATGTCCCAGGCACTAGTGACTGATTTAATGATCCACGGGCACTAGTGACTGATTTAATGACGCATGGGCACTAGTGATTGATTTAATGTCCCAGGCACGAGTGACTGATTTAATGTCCGAGGCACTAGTGACTGATTTAAAGTCCCAGGCACGAGTGACTGATTTAATGTCCCAGGCAGTAGTGACTGATTTAATGATCCACGGGCACTAGTGACTGATTTAATGTTCCAGGCAGTAGTGACTGATTTAATGATCCACGGGCACTAGTGACTGATTTAATGTCCCAGGCACTAGTGACTGATTTAACGTCCCAGGCACGAGTGACTGATTTAATGACCCACGGGCACTAGTGACTGATTTAATGTCGCAGGCACTAGTGACTGATTTAATGTCCCAGGCACTAGTGACTGATTTAATGACCCACGGACACGAGTGACTGATTTAATGTCCCAGGCACTCGTGACTGATTTAATGTCCTGAGCACGAGTGACTGATTTAATGTCCCAGGCACCAGTGACTGATTTAATGTCCCAGTCATGAGTGACTGATTTAATGACGCATGGGCACTAGTGACTGATTTAATGTCCCAGGCACTAGTGACTGATTTAATGACCCACGGGCACTAGTGACTGATTTAATGTCCCAGGCACTAGTAACTGATTTAATGCCCCACGCACTAGTGTCTGATTTAATGTCCCAGGCACTAGTGACTGATTTAATGACCCACGGGCACGAGTGACTAATTTCATGACGCATGGGCACTCGTGACTGATTTAATGTCCCAGGCACGAGTGACTGATTTAATGTCCCAGGCACTAGTGACTGATTTAATGTCCCAGGCACTCGTGACTGATTTAATGTCCCAGTCACGAATGACTGATTTAGTAACCCACGGGCACTAGTGACTGATTTAATGACGCATGGGCACTCGTGACTGATTTAATGTCCCACGGGCACTAGTGACTGATTTAATGTCCCAAGCACGAGTGACTGATTAATGTCCCGCGGGCACGAGTGACTGATTTAATGTCCCAGTCACTAGTGACTGATTTAATCACGCATGGGCACTAGTGACTGATTTAATGTCCCAGGCACTAGTGACTGATTTAATGTCCCACGGGAACTAGTGACTGATTTAATGTCCCTGGCACCAGTGACTGATTTAATGTCGCACGGGCACGAGTGACTGATTTAATGTCCCAGACACCAGTGACTGATTTAATGTCCCAGGCACTAGTGACTGATTTAATGTCCCGGGCACGAGTGACTGATTTCATGTCCCAGGCACTAGTGATTGATTTAATATCCCAGGCACTAGTGACTGATTTAATGTCCCAGGCACTAGTGACTGATTTAATGTCCCAGGCACTAATGACTGATTTAATGTCCCAGGCACTAGTGATTGATTTAATATCCCAGGCACTAGTGACTGATTTAATGTCCCAGGCACGACTGACTGATTTAATGTCCCAGGCACTAATGACTGATTTAATATCCCAGGCACTAGTGACTGATTTAATGTCCCAGGCACTAATGACTGATTTAATGTCCCAGGCACTAGTGACTGATTTAATGTCCCGGGCACGAGTGACTGATTTCATGTCCCAGGCACTAGTGATTGATTTAATATCCCAGGCACTAGTGACTGATTTAATGTCCCAGGCACTAGTGACTGATTTAATGTCCCGGGCACTAGTGACTGATTGAATGACCCACGGGCACTAGTGACTGATTTAATATCCCAGGCACTAGTGACTGATTTAATGTCCCAGGCACTAGTGATTGATTTCATGTCCCAGGCACTAGTGACTGATTTCATGTCCCAGGCACTAGTGACTGATTTAATGTCCCGGGCACTAGTGACTGATTTAATGTCCCAGGCACTAGTGACTGATTTAATGACCCACGGGCACTAGTGACTGATTTAATGACGCATGAAGACTCGTGACTGATTTAATGTCCCAGGCACGAGTGACTGATTTCATGTCCCACGGGCACTAGTGACTGATTTAATGTCCCAGGCACTAGTGACTGATTTAAAGTCCCAGGCACTCGTGACTGATTTAATGTCCCAGTCACTCGTGACTGATTTAATGACCCACGGGCACTAGTGACTGATTTAATGTCCCACGGGCACTGGTGACTGATTTAATGACGCATGGGCACTCGTGACTGATTTAATGTCCCAGGCACTAGTGACTGATTTAATGACCCACGGGCACTAGTGACTGATTTAATGACGCATGGGCACTCGTGACTGATTTAATGTCCCACGGGCAATAGTGACTGATTTAATGTCCCAAGCACGAGTGACTGATTAATGTCCCGCGGGCACGAGTGACTGATTTAATGTCCCAGTCACTAGTGACTGATTTAATGACGCATGGGCACTCGTGACTGATTTAATGTCCCACGGGTACTGGTGACTGATTTAATGTCCCAAGCACTAGTGACTGATTAATGTCCCAGGCACGAGTGACTGATTTAATGTCCCAGACACTAGTGACTGATTTAATGACCCAGGCACTAGTGACTGATTTAATATCCCAGGCACAAGTGACTGATTTAATGTCCCACGGGTACTAGTGACTGATTTAATGTCCCACGGGTACTAGTTACTGATTTAATGTCCCAGGCACTAGTGACTGATTTAATCTCCCAGGCACGAGTGACTGATTTAATGTCCCAGGCACTAGTGACTGATTTAATGTCCCAGGCACTTGTGACTGATTTAATGTCCCGGGCACTAGTGACTGATTTAATGTCTCAGGCACCAGTGAATGATTTAATGTCCCACGGGTACTAGTGACTGATTTAATGTCCCAGGCACTAGTGACTGATTTAATGTCCCAGACTCCCGTGACTGATTTAATGACGGATGGGCACTGGTGATTGATTTCCTGTCCCAGGCACTAGTGACTGATTTAATGTCCGAGGCACGAGTGACTGATTTAATGTCCCGCGGGCACGAGTGACTGATTTAATGTCCCAGTCACTAGTGACTGATTTAATCACGCATGGGCACTAGTGACTGATTTAATGTCCCAGGCACTAGTGACTGATTTAATGACCCACGGGCACTTATGACTGATTTAATGTCCCAGGCACTCGTGACTGATTTAATGTCCCACGGGCACTCGTGACTGATTTAATGTCCCAGGCACTAGTGACTGATTTAATGTCCCGGGCACTAGTGACTGATTTAATGTCCCAGGCACTAGTGACTGATTTAATGTCCCAGGCACTCGTGACTGATTTAATGTTCCACGGGCACTCGTGACTGATTTAATGTCCCAGGCACTAGTGACTGATCTAATGTCCCACGGGCACTCGTGACTGATTTAATGTCCCAGGCACTAGTGACTGATTTAATGTCCCAGGCACTAGTGACTGATTTAATGTCCTGAGACTAGTGACGTATTTAATGTTACAGGCAATAGTGACTGATTTAATGACCCAGGCACTGGTGACTGATTTAATGTCCCAGGCACTAGTGACTGATTTAATGTCCCAGACACTGGTGACTGATTTAATGTCCGAGGCACTCGTGACTGATTTGATGATCCACGGGCACTAGTGACTGATTTAATGTCCAAGGCACTAGTGACTGATTTAATGTCCCACGCACTAGTGACTGACTTCATGTCCCAGGCACTAGTGACTGATTTAATGTGCCAGGTACTAGTGACTGATTTAATGTCCCAGACACTCGTGACTGATTTAATGACCCAGGCACGAGTGACTGATTTAATGTCCGAGGCACTAGTGACTGATTTAATGTCCCAGGCACTAGTGACTGATTTAATGATCCACGGGCACTAGTGACTGATTTAATGACGCATGGGCACTAGTGATTGATTTAATGTCCCAGGCACGAGTGACTGATTTAATGTCCGAGGCACTAGTGACTGATTTAAAGTCCCAGGCACTAGTGACTGATTTAATGTTCCAGGCAGTCGTGACTGATTTAATGATCCACGGGCACTCGTGACTGATTTAATGTCCCAGGCACTAGTGACTGATTTAATGACCCACGGGCATTAGTGACTGATTTAATGACGCATGGGCACTCGTGACTGATTTAATGTCCCAGGCACTAGTGACTGATTTAATGTCCCAGGCACGAGTGACTGATTTCATGTCCCACGGGCACTAGTGACTGATTTAATGTCCCAGGCACTAGTGACTGATTTAAAGTCCCAGGCACTCGTGACTGATTTAATGTCCCAGTCACTCGTGACTGATTTAATGACCCACGGGCACTAGTGACTGATTTAATGTCCCACGGGCACTGGTGACTGATTTAATGACGCATGGGCACTCGTGACTGATTTAATGTCCCAGGCACTAGTGACTGATTTAATGACCCACGGGCACTAGTGACTGATTTAATGACGCATGGGCACTCGTGACTGATTTAATGTCCCACGGGCAATAGTGACTGATTTAATGTCCCAAGCACGAGTGACTGATTAATGTCCCGCGGGCACGAGTGACTGATTTAATGTCCCAGTCACTAGTGACTGATTTAATGACGCATGGGCACTCGTGACTGATTTAATGTCCCACGGGTACTGGTGACTGATTTAATGTCCCAAGCACTAGTGACTGATTAATGTCCCAGGCACGAGTGACTGATTTAATGTCCCAGACACTAGTGACTGATTTAATGACCCAGGCACTAGTGACTGATTTAATATCCCAGGCACAAGTGACTGATTTAATGTCCCACGGGTACTAGTGACTGATTTAATGTCCCACGGGTACTAGTTACTGATTTAATGTCCCAGGCACTAGTGACTGATTTAATCTCCCAGGCACGAGTGACTGATTTAATGTCCCAGGCACTAGTGACTGATTTAATGTCCCAGGCACTTGTGACTGATTTAATGTCCCGGGCACTAGTGACTGATTTAATGTCTCAGGCACCAGTGAATGATTTAATGTCCCACGGGTACTAGTGACTGATTTAATGTCCCAGGCACTAGTGACTGATTTAATGTCCCAGACTCCCGTGACTGATTTAATGACGGATGGGCACTGGTGATTGATTTCCTGTCCCAGGCACTAGTGACTGATTTAATGTCCGAGGCACGAGTGACTGATTTAATGTCCCGCGGGCACGAGTGACTGATTTAATGTCCCAGTCACTAGTGACTGATTTAATCACGCATGGGCACTAGTGACTGATTTAATGTCCCAGGCACTAGTGACTGATTTAATGACCCACGGGCACTTATGACTGATTTAATGTCCCAGGCACTCGTGACTGATTTAATGTCCCACGGGCACTCGTGACTGATTTAATGTCCCAGGCACTAGTGACTGATTTAATGTCCCGGGCACTAGTGACTGATTTAATGTCCCAGGCACTAGTGACTGATTTAATGTCCCAGGCACTCGTGACTGATTTAATGTTCCACGGGCACTCGTGACTGATTTAATGTCCCAGGCACTAGTGACTGATCTAATGTCCCACGGGCACTCGTGACTGATTTAATGTCCCAGGCACTAGTGACTGATTTAATGTCCCAGGCACTAGTGACTGATTTAATGTCCTGAGACTAGTGACGTATTTAATGTTACAGGCAATAGTGACTGATTTAATGACCCAGGCACTGGTGACTGATTTAATGTCCCAGGCACTAGTGACTGATTTAATGTCCCAGACACTGGTGACTGATTTAATGTCCGAGGCACTCGTGACTGATTTGATGATCCACGGGCACTAGTGACTGATTTAATGTCCAAGGCACTAGTGACTGATTTAATGTCCCACGCACTAGTGACTGACTTCATGTCCCAGGCACTAGTGACTGATTTAATGTGCCAGGTACTAGTGACTGATTTAATGTCCCAGACACTCGTGACTGATTTAATGACCCAGGCACGAGTGACTGATTTAATGTCCGAGGCACTAGTGACTGATTTAATGTCCCAGGCACTAGTGACTGATTTAATGATCCACGGGCACTAGTGACTGATTTAATGACGCATGGGCACTAGTGATTGATTTAATGTCCCAGGCACGAGTGACTGATTTAATGTCCGAGGCACTAGTGACTGATTTAAAGTCCCAGGCACTAGTGACTGATTTAATGTTCCAGGCAGTCGTGACTGATTTAATGATCCACGGGCACTCGTGACTGATTTAATGTCCCAGGCACTAGTGACTGATTTAATGACCCACGGGCATTAGTGACTGATTTAATGACGCATGGGCACTCGTGACTGATTTAATGTCCCAGGCACTAGTGACTGATTTAATGTCCCAGGCACGAGTGACTGATTTCATGTCCCACGGGCACTAGTGACTGATTTAATGTCCCAGGCACTAGTGACTGATTTAAAGTCCCAGGCCCTCGTGACTGATTTAATGTCCCAGTCACTAGTGACTGATTTAATGACCCACGGGCACTAGTGACTGATTTAATGACGCATGGGCACTCGTGACTGATTTAATGTCCCACGGGCACTAGTGACTGATTTAATGTCCCAAGCACGAGTGACTGATTTAATGTCCCAGTCACTAGTGACTGATTTAATCACGCATGGGCACTAGTGACTGATTTAATGTCCCAGGCACTTGTGACTGATTTAATGTCCCAGGCACTAGTGACTGATTTAATGTCCCGGGCACTCATGACTGATTTAATGTCCCAGGCACTTGTGACTGATTTAATGTCCCACGGGTACTAGTGACTGATTTAATGTCCCACGGGTACTAGTTACTGATTTAATGTCCCAGGCACTAGTGACTGATTTAATGTCCCAGGCACGAGTGATTGATTTAATGTCCCAGGCACTAGTGATTGATTTAATGTCCCGGGCACTAGTGACGGATTGAATGACCGACGGACACTAGTGACTGATTTACTGTCCCAGGCACGAGTAACTGATTTAATGTCCCGGGCACTAGTGACTGATTTAATGTCCCACGGGTACTAGTGACTGATTTAATGTCCCAGGCACTAGTGACTGATTTAATGTCTCAGGCACCAGTGAATGATTTAATGTCCCACGGGTACTAGTGACTGATTTAATGTCCCAGGCACTAGTGACTGATTTAATGTCCCAGGCACTAGTGACTGATTTAATGTTCCAGGCACTAGTGACTGATTTAATGTCCCAGACTCCCGTGACTGATTTAATGACGGATGGGCACTGGTGATTGATTTCCTGTCCCAGGCACTAGTGACTGATTTAATGTCCGAGGCACGAGTGACTGATTTAATGTCCCGCGGGCACGAGTGACTGATTTAATGTCCCAGTCACTAGTGACTGATTTATTCACGCATGGGCACTAGTGACTGATTTAATGTCCCAGGCACTAGTGACTGATTTAATGTCCCAGGCACTAGTGACTGATTTAATGACCCACGGGCACTAGTGACTGATTTAATGTCCCAGGCACTCGTGACTGATTTCATGTCCCACGGGCACTCGTGACTGATTTAATGTCCCGGGCACTCGTGACTGATTTCATGTCCCACGGGCACTCGTGACTGATTTAATGTCCCAGGCACTAGTGACTGATCTAATGTCCCACGGGCACTAGTGACTGATTTAATGTCCCGGGCACTCGTGACTGATTTAATGTCCCAGGCACGAGTGACTGATTTAATGTCCCAGGCACTAGTGACTGATCTAATGTCCCACGGGCACTAGTGACTGATTTAATGTCCCAGGCACTAGTGACTGATTTAATGTCCCAGGCACTAGTGACTGATTTAATGTCCCAGGCACTAGTGACTGATTTAATGTCCCAGGCACAATTTAATGTCCCAGACACCAGTGACTGATTTAATGTCCCAGACACCAGTGACTGATTTAATGTCCCAGGCACTAGTGACTGATTTAATGTCCCAGGCACTAGTGACTGATTTAATGTCCCAGGCACTAGAGACTGATTTAATGTCCCATGGCACCAGTGACTGATTTAATGTCCCAGGCACTAGTGACTGATTTAATGTCCCAGGCACTAGTGACTGATTTAATGTCCCAGGCACTAGTGACTGATTTAATGTCCCAGGCACTAGTGACTGATTTAATGTCCCAGGCACTAGTGACTGATTTAATGACGCATGGGCACTAGTGATTGATTTCTTGTCCCAGGCACGAGTGACTGGTTTAATGTCCGAGGCACGAGTGACTGATTTAATGTCCCACTTGCACTAGTGACTGATTTAATGTCCCATGCACGAGTGATTGATTTAATTTCCCAGGCACTAGTGACTGATTTAATGTCCCAGGCACTAGTGACTGATTTAATGACCCAGACACTAGTGACTGATTTAATATCCCAGGCACTAGTGACTGATTTAATGACCCAGACACTAGTGACTGATTTAATGTCCCAGGCACTGGTGACTGATTTAATATCCCAGGCACTAGTGACTGATTTAATGTCCCAGGCACCAGTGACTGATTTAATGTCCCAGGCACGAGTGACTGATTTAATGTCCCAGGCACCAGTGACTGATTTAATGTCCCAGGCACTCGTGACTGATTTAATGACGCATGGGCACTAGTGACTGATATAATGTCCCTGGCACGAGTGACTGATTTAATGATTCACGGGCACTAGTGACTGATTTAATGTCCCAGGCACTAGTGACTGATTTAATGTCCTGAGCACTAGTGACTGATTTAATGTCCCAGTCACTAGTGACTGATTTAATGACGCATGGGCACTAGTGAATGATTTAATGTCCCAGGCACTAGTGACTGATTTCATGTCCCAGGCACTAGTGACTGATTTAATGTCCCACGCACTAGTGACTGATTTAATGTCCCGCGGGCACGAGTGACTGATTTAGTGTCCCAGTCACTAGTGACTGATTTAATCACGCATGGGCACTAGTGACTGATTTAATGTCCCAGGCACTCGTGACTGATTTAATGTCCCAAGCACTAGTGACTTATTTAATGACCCACGGGCACTAGTGACTGATTTAATGTCCCAGGCACTCGTGACTGATTTAATGTCCCACGGGCACTCGTGACTGATTTAATGTCCCAGGCACTAGTGACTGATCAAATGTCCCACGGGCACTCGTGACTGATTTAATGTCCCAGGCACTAGTGACTGATCAAATGTCCCACGGGCACTCGTGACTGATTTAATGTCCCAGGCACTCGTGACTGATTTAATGTCCCAGGCATTAGTGACTGATCTAATGTCCCGGGCACTAGTGACTGATTTAATGTCCCGGGCACTCGTGACTGATTTAATGTCCCAGGCATTAGTGACTGATCTAATGTCCCGGGCACTCGTGACTGATTTAATGTCCCGGGCACGAGTGACTGATTCAATGTCCCGGGCACTAGTGACTGATTTAATGTCCCAGGCACTAGTGACTGATCTAATGTCCCGGGCACTCGTGACTGATTTAATGTCCCGGGCACGAGTGACTGATTTAATGTCCCAAGCACTAGTCACTGATTTAATGTCCCGGGCACTAGTCACTGATTTAAAGTCCCGGGCACTAGTCACTGATTTAATGTCCCAGGCACTCGTGACTGATTTAATGTCCCAGGCACTAGTGACTGATTTAATGACCCAGGCACTAGTCACTGATTTAATGTCCCAGGCACTAGTCACTGATTTAAAGTCCCGGGCACTAGTGACTGATTTAATGACCCAGGCACTAGTCACTGATTTAATGTCCCAGGCACTAGTGACTGATTTAATGTCCCAGACACTCGTGACTGATTTAATGTCCCAGGCACTAGTGACTGATTTAATGTCCGAGGCACTAGTGACTGATTTAAAGTCCCAGGCACGAGTGACTGATTTAATGTCCCAGACACTAGTGACTGATTTAATGTCCCAGGCACTAGTGACTGATTTAATGTCCCAGGCACCACTGAATGATTTAATGTCCCACGGGTACTCGTGACTGATTTAATGTTCCAGGCACTAGTGACTGATTTAATGTTCCAGGCACTAGTGACTGATTTAAAGTCTCAGGCACCACTGAATGATTTAATGTCCCACGGGTACTAGTGACTGATTTAATGTTCCAGGCACTAGTGACTGATTTAATGACCCACGGGCACTAGTGACTGATTTAATGACGCATGAAGACTCGTGTCTGATTTAATGTCCCAGGCACGAGTGACTGATTTCATGTCCCACGGGCACTAGTGACTGATTTAATGTCCCAGGCACTAGTGACTGATTTAAAGTCCCAGGCACTCGTGACTGATTTAATGTCCCAGTCACTAGTGACTGATTTAATGACCCACGGGCACGAGTGACTGATTTAATGACGCATGGGCACTCGTGACTGATTTAATGTCCCACGGGCACTAGTGACTGATTTAATGTCCCGGGCACTAGTGACTGATTTAATGTCCCACGGGTACCAGTGACTGATTTAATGTCCCGGGCACTAGTGACTGATTTAATGTCCCACGGGTACCAGTGACTGATTTAATGTCCCAGGCACTAGTGACTGATTTAATGTCTCAGGCACCAGTGAATGATTTAATGTCCCACGGGTACTAGTGACTGATTTAATGTCCCAAGCACTAGTGACTGATTTAATGTCCCAGGCACGAGTGACTGATTTAATGTCCCAGACACTAGTGACTGATTTAATGACCCAGGCACTAGTGACTGATTTAATATCCCAGGCACAAGTGACTGATTTAATGTCCCACGGGTACTAGTGACTGATTTAATGTCCCACGGGTACTAGTTACTGATTTAATGTCCCAGGCACTAGTGACTGATTTAATGTCCCAGGCACGAGTGACTGATTTAATGTCCCAGGCACGAGTGACTGATTTAATGTCCCGGGCACTAGTGACGGATTGAATGACCGACGGGCACTAGTGACTGATTTACTGTCCCAGGCACGAGTAACTGATTTAATGTCCCGGGCACTAGTGACTGATTTAATGTCCCGGCACTAGTGACTGATTTAATGTCCCAGGCACTAGTGACTGATTTAATGTCCCAGGCACTAGTGACTGATTTAAAGTCCCAGGCATTAGTGACTGATTTAATGTCCCACGGGTACTAGTGACTGATTTAATGTCCCAGGCACAAGTGACTGATTTAATGTCTCAGGCACCAGTGAATGATTTAATGTCCCACGGGTACTAGTGACTGATTTAATGTCCCAGGCACTAGTGACTGATTTAATGTTCCAGGCACTAGTGACTGATTTAATGTCCCAGACTCCCGTGACTGATTTAATGACGGATGGGCACTGGTGATTGATTTCCTGTCCCAGGCACTAGTGACTGATTTAATGTCCGAGGCACGAGTGACTGATTTAATGTCCCGCGGGCACGAGTGACTGATTTAATGTCCCAGTCACTAGTGACTGATTTAATCACGCATGGGCACTAGTGACTGATTTAATGTCCCAGGCACTAGTGACTGATTTAATGACCCACGGGCACTAGTGACTGATTTAATGTCCCAGGCACTCGTGACTGATTTAATGTCCCACGGGCACTCGTGACTGATTTAATGTCCCAGGCACTAGTGACTGATTTAATGTCCCGGGCACTAGTGACTGATTTAATGTCCCGGGCACTAGTGACTGATTTAATGTCCCAGGCACTAGTGACTGATTTAATGACCCAGACACTAGTGACTGATTTAATGACCCAGACACTAGTGACTGATTTAATGTCCCAGGCACGAGTGACTGATTTAATGTCCCAGGCACTAGTGACTGATTTAATGTCCCAGGCACGAGTGACTGATTTAATGTCCCAGGCACTAGTGACTGATTTAATGTCCCAGGCACTAGTGACTGATTTAATGTCCCAGGCACGAGTGACTGATTTAATGTCCCAGGCACGAGTGACTGATTTAATGTCCCAGGCACGAGTGACTGATTTAATGTCCCAGGCACTCGTGACTGATTTAATGTCCCAGGCATTAGTGACTGATCTAATGTCCCGGGCACTAGTGACTGATTTAATGTCCCGGGCACTAGTGACTGATTTAATGTCCCAGGCACTAGTGACTGATTCAATGTCCCGGGCACTCGTGACTGATTTAATGTCCCGGGCACGAGTGACTGATTTAATGTCCCAAGCACTAGTCACTGATTTAATGTCCCGGGCACTAGTCACTGATTTAAAGTCCCGGGCACTAGTCACTGATTTAATGTCCCAGGCACTAGTGACTGATTTAATGACCCAGGCACTAGTCACTGATTTAAAGTCCCGGGCACTAGTGACTGATTTAATGTCCCAGACACTCGTGACTGATTTAATGTCCCAGACACTCGTGACTGATTTAATGTCCCAGGCACTAGTCACTGATTTAAAGTCCCGGGCACTAGTGACTGATTTAATGACCCAGGCACTAGTCACTGATTTAATGTCCCAGGCACTAGTGACTGATTTAATGTCCCAGACACTCGTGACTGATTTAATGTCCCAGGCACTAGTGACTGATTTAATGTCCGAGGCACTAGTGACTGATTTAAAGTCCCAGGCACGAGTGACTGATTTAATGTCCCAGACACTAGTGACTGATTTAATGTCCCAGGCACTAGTGACTGATTTAATGTCCCAGGCACCACTGAATGATTTAATGTCCCACGGGTACTCGTGACTGATTTAATGTTCCAGGCACTAGTGACTGATTTAATGTTCCAGGCACTAGTGACTGATTTAAAGTCTCAGGCACCACTGAATGATTTAATGTCCCACGGGTACTAGTGACTGATTTAATGTTCCAGGCACTAGTGACTGATTTAATGACCCACGGGCACTAGTGACTGATTTAATGACGCATGAAGACTCGTGTCTGATTTAATGTCCCAGGCACGAGTGACTGATTTCATGTCCCACGGGCACTAGTGACTGATTTAATGTCCCAGGCACTAGTGACTGATTTAAAGTCCCAGGCACTCGTGACTGATTTAATGTCCCAGTCACTAGTGACTGATTTAATGACCCACGGGCACGAGTGACTGATTTAATGACGCATGGGCACTCGTGACTGATTTAATGTCCCACGGGCACTAGTGACTGATTTAATGTCCCGGGCACTAGTGACTGATTTAATGTCCCACGGGTACCAGTGACTGATTTAATGTCCCGGGCACTAGTGACTGATTTAATGTCCCACGGGTACCAGTGACTGATTTAATGTCCCAGGCACTAGTGACTGATTTAATGTCTCAGGCACCAGTGAATGATTTAATGTCCCACGGGTACTAGTGACTGATTTAATGTCCCAAGCACTAGTGACTGATTTAATGTCCCAGGCACGAGTGACTGATTTAATGTCCCAGACACTAGTGACTGATTTAATGACCCAGGCACTAGTGACTGATTTAATATCCCAGGCACAAGTGACTGATTTAATGTCCCACGGGTACTAGTGACTGATTTAATGTCCCACGGGTACTAGTTACTGATTTAATGTCCCAGGCACTAGTGACTGATTTAATGTCCCAGGCACGAGTGACTGATTTAATGTCCCAGGCACGAGTGACTGATTTAATGTCCCGGGCACTAGTGACGGATTGAATGACCGACGGGCACTAGTGACTGATTTACTGTCCCAGGCACGAGTAACTGATTTAATGTCCCGGGCACTAGTGACTGATTTAATGTCCCGGCACTAGTGACTGATTTAATGTCCCAGGCACTAGTGACTGATTTAATGTCCCAGGCACTAGTGACTGATTTAAAGTCCCAGGCATTAGTGACTGATTTAATGTCCCACGGGTACTAGTGACTGATTTAATGTCCCAGGCACAAGTGACTGATTTAATGTCTCAGGCACCAGTGAATGATTTAATGTCCCACGGGTACTAGTGACTGATTTAATGTCCCAGGCACTAGTGACTGATTTAATGTTCCAGGCACTAGTGACTGATTTAATGTCCCAGACTCCCGTGACTGATTTTATGACGGATGGGCACTGGTGATTGATTTCCTGTCCCAGGCACTAGTGACTGATTTAATGTCCGAGGCACGAGTGACTGATTTAATGTCCCGCGGGCACGAGTGACTGATTTAATGTCCCAGTCACTAGTGACTGATTTAATCACGCATGGGCACTAGTGACTGATTTAATGTCCCAGGCACTAGTGACTGATTTAATGACCCACGGGCACTAGTGACTGATTTAATGTCCCAGGCACTCGTGACTGATTTAATGTCCCACGGGCACTCGTGACTGATTTAATGTCCCGGGCACTAGTGACTGATTTAATGTCCCGGGCACTAGTGACTGATTTAATGTCCCAGGCACTAGTGACTGATTTAATGACCCAGACACTAGTGACTGATTTAATGACCCAGACACTAGTGACTGATTTAATGTCCCAGGCACGAGTGACTGATTTAATGTCCCAGGCACTAGTGACTGATTTAATGTCCCAGGCACGAGTGACTGATTTAATGTCCCAGGCACTAGTGACTGACTTCATGTCCCAGGCACTAGTGACTGATTTAATGACCCAGACACTAGTGACTGATTTAAAGTCCCGGGCACTAGTGACTGATTTAATGTCCCAGGCACTAGTGACTGATTTAATGTCCCAGGCACTAGTGACTGATTTAAAGTCCCAGGCACTAGTGACTGACTTCATGTCCCAGACACTAGTGACTGATTTAATGTCCAAGGCACTAGTGACTGATTTAATGTCCCACGCACTAGTGACTGATTTAATGTCCCAGACACTCGTGACTGATTTAATGACCCAGGCACGAGTGACTGATTTAATGTCCCAGGCACTAGTGACTGATTTAATGATCCACGGGCACTAGTGACTGATTTAATGACGCATGGGCACTAGTGATTGATTTAATGTCCCAGGCACGAGTGACTGATTTAATGTCCGAGGCACTAGTGACTGATTTAAAGTCCCAGGCACTAGTGACTGATTTAATGTTCCAGGCAGTCGTGACTGATTTAATGATCCACGGGCACTCGTGACTGATTTAAAGTCCCAGGCACTAGTGACTGATTTAATGTTCCAGGCAGTCGTGACTGATTTGATGATCCACGGGCACTAGTGACTGATTTAATGACGCATGGGCACTAGTGATTGATTTAATGTCCGAGGCACTAGTGACTGATTTAATGTCCCAGGCACTAGTGACTGATTTAATGATCCACGGGCACTGGTGGCTGATTTAATGACGCATGGGCACTAGTGATTGATTTAATGTCCCAGGCACGAGTGACTGATTTAATGTCCGAGGCACTAGTGACTGATTTAAAGTCCCAGGCACTAGTGACTGATTTAATGTTCCAGGCAGTCGTGACTGATTTAATGATCCACGGGCACTCGTGACTGATTTAATGTCCCAGGCACTAGTGACTGATTTAATGACCCACGGGCACTAGTGACTGATTTAATGTCCCAGGCACGAGTGACTGATTTAATGTCCCACGGGCACTAGTGACTGATTTAATGTCCCAGGCACTAGTGACTGATTTAAAGTCCCAGGCACTAGTGACTGATTTAATGACCCACGGGCACTAGTGACTGATTTAATGACGCATGGGCACTCGTGACTGATTTAATGTCCCAGGCACGAGTGACTGATTTAATGTCCCACGGGCACGAGTGACTGATTTAATGTCCCAGGCACTAGTGACTGATTTAAAGTCCCAGGCACTCGTGACTGATTTAATGTCCCAGTCACTAGTGACTGATTTAATGACCCACGGGCACTAGTGACTGATTTAATGACGCATGGGCACTCGTGACTGATTTAATGTCCCGCGGGCACTAGTGCCTGATTTAATGTCCCAAGCACGAGTGACTGATTAATGTCCCGCGGGCACGAGTGACTGATTTAATGTCCCAGTCAGTAGTGACTGATTTAATCACGCATGGGCACTAGTGACTGATTTAATGTCCCAGGCACTTGTGACTGATTTAATGTCCCACGGGTACTAGTTACTGATTTAATGTCCCAAGCACTAGTGACTGATTTAATGTCCCAGGCACGAGTGACTGATTTAATGTCCCAGGCACTAGTGACTGATTTAATGTCCCGGGCACTAGTGACGGATTGAATGACCGACGGACACTAGTGACTGATTTACTGTCCCAGGCACGAGTAACTGATTTAATGTCCCGGGCACTAGTGACTGATTTAATGTCCCAGGCACTAGTGACTGATTTAATGTCCCGGGCACTCGTGACTGATTGAATGTCTCAGGCACTAGTGACTGATTTAATGTCCCGGGCACTAGTGACTGATTTAATGTCCCAGGCACTAGTGACTGATTTAATGTCCCACGGGTACTAGTGACTGATTTAATGTCCCAGGCACTAGTGACTGATTTAATGTCTCAGGCACCAGTGAATGATTTAATGTCCCACGGGTACTAGTGACTGATTTAATGTCCCAGGCACTAGTGACTGATTTAATGTCACAGACTCCCGTGACTGATTTAATGACGGATGGGCACTGGTGATTGATTTCCTGTCCCAGGCACTAGTGACTGATTTAATGTCCGAGGCACGAGTGACTGATTTAATGTCCCGCGGGCACGAGTGACTGATTTAATGTCCCAGTCACTAGTGACTGATTTAATCACGCATGGGCACTAGTGACTGATTTAATGTCCCGGACACTCGTGACTGATTTAATGTCCGAGGCACGAGTGACTGATTTAATGTCCCGCGGGCACGAGTGACTGATTTAATGTCCCAGTCACTAGTGACTGATTTAATCACGCATGGGCACTAGTGACTGATTTAATGTCCCGGGCACTCGTGACTGATTTAATGTCCCAGGCACTAGTGACTGATTTAATGTCCCAGGCACTCGTGACTGATTTAATGTCCCACGGGCACTCGTGACTGATTTAATGTCCCACGGGCACTAGTGACTGATTTAATGTCCCGGGCACTAGTGACTGATTTAATGTCCCAGGCACTAGTGACTGATCTAATGTCCCACGGGCACTAGTGACTGATTTAATGTCCCAGGCACTAGTGACTGATATAATGTCCCACGGGCACTAGTGACTGATTTAATGTCCCAGGCACTAGTGACTGATTTAATGTCCCAGGCACTAGTGACTGATTTAATGTCCCACTTGCACTAGTGACTGATTTAATGTCCGATGCACGAGTGATTGATTTAATGTCCCAGGCACTAGTGACTGATTTATTGTCCCAGGCACTAGTGACTGATTTAATGTCCCAGGCACTAGTGACTGATTTAATGTCCCAGGCACTAGTGACTGATTTAATGTCCCAGGCACTCGTGACTGATTTAATGTCCCAGGCACTCGTGACTGATTTAATGTCCCAGGCACTAGTGACTGATTTAATGTCCCAGGCACTCGTGACTGATTTAATGTCCCAGGCACTCGTGACTGATTTAATGTCCCAGGCACTAGTGACTGATTTAATGTCCCAGGCACGAGTGACTGATTTAATGTCCCAGGCACTAGTGACTGATTTAATGACCCACGGGCACTAGTGACTGATTTAATGTCCCAGGCACGAGTGACTGATTTAATGTCCCACGGGCACTAGTGACTGATTTAATGTCCCAGGCACTAGTGACTGATTTAAAGTCCCAGGCACTAGTGACTGATTTAATGACCCACGGGCACTAGTGACTGATTTAATGACGCATGGGCACTCGTGACTGATTTAATGTCCCAGGCACGAGTGACTGATTTAATGTCCCACGGGCACGAGTGACTGATTTAATGTCCCAGGCACTAGTGACTGATTTAAAGTCCCAGGCACTCGTGACTGATTTAATGTCCCAGTCACTAGTGACTGATTTAATGACCCACGGGCACTAGTGACTGATTTAATGACGCATGGGCACTCGTGACTGATTTAATGTCCCGCGGGCACTAGTGCCTGATTTAATGTCCCAAGCACGAGTGACTGATTAATGTCCCGCGGGCACGAGTGACTGATTTAATGTCCCAGTCAGTAGTGACTGATTTAATCACGCATGGGCACTAGTGACTGATTTAATGTCCCAGGCACTTGTGACTGATTTAATGTCCCACGGGTACTAGTTACTGATTTAATGTCCCAAGCACTAGTGACTGATTTAATGTCCCAGGCACGAGTGACTGATTTAATGTCCCAGGCACTAGTGACTGATTTAATGTCCCGGGCACTAGTGACGGATTGAATGACCGACGGACACTAGTGACTGATTTACTGTCCCTGGCACGAGTAACTGATTTAATGTCCCGGGCACTAGTGACTGATTTAATGTCCCAGGCACTAGTGACTGATTTAATGTCCCGGGCACTCGTGACTGATTGAATGTCTCAGGCACTAGTGACTGATTTAATGTCCCGGGCACTAGTGACTGATTTCATGTCCCAGGCACTAGTGACTGATTTAATGTCCCACGGGTACTAGTGACTGATTTAATGTCCCAGGCACTAGTGACTGATTTAATGTCTCAG
The DNA here is from genome assembly GCF_044704955.1 of Pristiophorus japonicus. Taxonomy (NCBI): domain Eukaryota; kingdom Metazoa; phylum Chordata; class Chondrichthyes; family Pristiophoridae; genus Pristiophorus; species Pristiophorus japonicus. The sequence continues at coordinate 73,472 of NW_027250792.1, read as the reverse complement.
GCACCAGTGAATGATTTAATGTCCCACGGGTACTAGTGACTGATTTAATGTCCCAGGCACTAGTGACTGATTTAATGTCACAGACTCCCGTGACTGATTTAATGACGGATGGGCACTGGTGATTGATTTCCTGTCCCAGGCACTAGTGACTGATTTAATGTCCGAGGCACGAGTGACTGATTTAATGTCCCGCGGGCACGAGTGACTGATTTAATGTCCCAGTCACTAGTGACTGATTTAATCACGCATGGGCACTAGTGACTGATTTAATGTCCCGGACACTCGTGACTGATTTAATGTCCGAGGCACGAGTGACTGATTTAATGTCCCAGGCACTCGTGACTGATTTAATGTCCCACGGGCACTCGTGACTGATTTAATGTCCCACGGGCACTAGTGACTGATTTAATGTCCCGGGCACTAGTGACTGATTTAATGTCCCAGGCACTAGTGACTGATATAATGTCCCACGGGCACTAGTGACTGATTTAATGTCCCAGGCACTAGTGACTGATATAATGTCCCACGGGCACTAGTGACTGATTTAATGTCCGATGCACGAGTGATTGATTTAATGTCCCAGGCACTAGTGACTGATTTATTGTCCCAGGCACTAGTGACTGATTTAATGTCCCAGGCACTAGTGACTGATTTAATGTCCCAGGCACTAGTGACTGATTTAATGTCCCAGGCACTCGTGACTGATTTAATGTCCCAGGCACTAGTGACTGATTTAATGTCCCAGGCACTCGTGACTGATTTAATGTCCCAGGCACTAGTGACTGATTTAATGTCCCAGGCACGAGTGACTGATTTAATGTCCCAGGCACTAGTGACTGATTTAAAGTCCCGGGCACTAGTCACTGATTTAATGTCCCAGGCACTAGTGACTGATTTAATGTCCCGGGCACTAGTGACTGATTTAATGTCCCAGGCACTAGTGACTGATTTAATGTCCCAGGCACTGGTGACTGATTTAATGTCCGAGGCACTAGTGACTGATTTAATGTCCCAGGCACTAGTGACTGATTTAATGTCCCAGGCACTAGTGACTGATTTAATGTCCCAGGCACTGGTGACTGATTTAATGTCCCAGGCACTAGTGAGTGATTTAATGTCCCGGGCACTAGTGACTGATTTAATGTCCCAGGCACTGGTGACTGATTTAATGTCCGAGGCACTAGTGACTGATTTAATGTCCCAGGCACTAGTCACTGATTTAAAGTCCTGGGCACGAGTGACTGATTTAATGTCCCAGGCACTGGTGACTGATTTAATGTCCCGGGCACTGGTGACTGATTTAATGTCCCGGGCACTAGTGACTGATTTAATGTCCCAGGCACTGGTGACTGATTTAATGTCCCAGGCACTAGTCACTGATTTAAAGTCCCGGGCACGAGTGACTGATTTAATGTCCCGGGCACTAGTCACTGATTTAAAGTCCCGGGCACTAGTCACTGATTTAATGTCCCGGGCACTAGTCACTGATTTAATGTCCCAGGCACTGGTGACTGATTTAATGTCCCGGGCACTAGTGACTGATTTAATGTCCCGGGCACTAGTGACTGATTTAATGTCCCAGGCACTGGTGACTGATTTAATGTCCCAGGCACTAGTCACTGATTTAAAGTCCCGGGCACGAGTGACTGATTTAATGTCCCGGGCACTAGTCACTGATTTAAAGTCCCGGGCACTAGTCACTGATTTAATGTCCCGGGCACTAGTCACTGATTTAAAGTCCCGGGCACAAGTGACTGATTTAATGTCCCAGGCACTCGTGACTGATTTAATGTCCCAGGCACTAGTAACTGGTTTAATTATCCCACGGGCACTCGTGACTGATTTAATGTCCCGCGGGCACTAATGGCTGGTTCAATGTCCCACGGGCACTCATAACTGATTTAATTGACTTTTATTTAGGTATGCAGCAGCCTCTCTGATGATGTCTTCATTGCTGCATCGTGATAATCGAGGAGGAGGCACTTTCAGCAGCAGTGACAAGAAAACGAGGTACAGTTCAGGAAGGACCAGTGACGTGTTGGGAGGGTGGCTCGTGTATTTTTCTATTCAACAGAAATCAAACTAGTTAATCTGACCAATGTGCAGTGATCAGTGTGGAACAGTAAGTGGATGTTGTCTAAAAGACCTCAACAAGTCGCTGGTCAACTAGTCAAGCTTCTGATATTTTTGAAACTTTGGCCTAGATTTCTTTATATAGCCTCATGTCACAAATAACCTCTAATAATAGCAACGAGTTCTGATCAGCATAACAAAAACAGATGATGTGGTCATCATCACGTTGCTGTTTGTGGGAGCTTGCTTTGCAGAGGTTGGCTGCCGCGTTTCCCACATTACAACAGTGACTACACTGTAAAGCACTTTGAGACGTCCGGTGGTTGTGAAAGGCGCTATATAAATCCCAGTCTTTCTTTCAGATCTTCAGTTGGACCAGTTAGACACCCAATGCAAACCTTTAAATATTGTACATTAGAATATTGGAACATTCAAGGATGAAAGGAAGTTGTTTGGCCCATTGAAGTCTATTCTGCTGGCTCTCTAACCGTCCAATGTTAACATCCAGTTGTATTCTCAATGTCCCTGCTGTTTTTACCCATACTAGTCGGCCTGGCAGATAATTCCACACACTTATTTGTTCAACAAAGTTCTTCCTAATATCTGTATTAAATTTAGCTTTCACTAATTTAAATTTATGTCCCCATGTCCCACTTGGAGGTCTTTCTGATGCTGTTCTTTCTTGAGTTCTGTTTTTGTCTATTTCTCTTGTCTCTGTTTGTTTTTTTTCCCCTTTTCCATTCCTTATTATGTACAAACCTAGACTGAACAAGAAAGGTGCTTCAGAATATGAGATTACTCAGGGTTGAACCTGGGCCATGTCAAGTCATGCTTGTGAAGGAGTTCTTCTGTATAGTCTCAGTGATTTCCCTATTCCATGGTTCAAAAACATACTTTTTGAATGAATGGATTATTGTCTGATCATGGGAGGTTGGTTCAGACGACCTGGCATTGTAGGTTTGGTCTGCTGCCCTTATATTATACACCTGTGGATGAAGCAGGCTGTAGACCATAGTGACATCCAGAGACAAAGAAAATAACTGGTACAGCAAAACAGAATGAAGCAATGATACAATGTTAACATAGAAATTCAATTCACAGATTATGTTTCATTTGTGTAGGAAGAAATTTGGTGCAACAGCTCCACCATTTATTGACTACCTGAAAGAGATACTGCGTCGATATCCTGATGGTGGACAGATTCTGAAGGTGAATGTTCCACATGGTATATTACTGAACACGACAAAATGGATCTTCTTCAGTGGGATCATGTCCTTGAAATCATTTTTGTTAAATGTCTCTAGTGCCATTGTCAGCACTATTATCAGACATTAACTGAATTGGAGACAATTGACGAGTGGCATTAAAGGGGCGGGCCTGCTGCACCGCACAGCGAGTGTGAACCGGCTTCTTTCATTTCTTTCCCCACAGGAGCTGATTCAAAATGCAGATGATGCTGAGGCCACTGAAGTGGTGTTTATATTTGATGAACGAACTTATGGAACAACATCTGTGTTTATGAAGGATCTTAAAAAGTTTCAAGGTGCGTGAGTTCGGGAAGTAAAGCTCCTGAAAGACATCAGGGGATTTAGAACTTCAGATTTGTTTTTCCCAAGGTAACTGATAAGCTCCAAAACAAATGATGGTTAAACGATACAGTCCTACCCACGATGGCGACATGTTGGAGACCATTCTCATTTTGTCCATATAAGTGACACAAGTCGGTAGATTCCTGCTGTCATGTATGTAACCATCATGCAACGGTAATCTTCATGTAACTGTAACCTTCATGTAACTGTAACCTTCATGCAACTCCTGTACACTGTACTTATACCCTAGAAATGCACACCCTGACAATAGGGGGTGAACTTGTGGGAGACACTCCTCACCTGGGTTTCCAGGGGAGGTCCCACCCAAGGTCATCACTCCTTGGTCCTGGGAATAAAGGTTAAGGTCACGTAGTGACTGTGTCTGCAGTACATGCCTCGTGTGAGTTTGAAGCACGGTGCAGGGACACCACATTTGGCGACGAGAAACGGGAATCACCAAACCACGAGGATGGCCACCGGTAGCACAGAGGAACGTAACTGTGTGGGTGAGGACTGGGATGACTTCGTGGGGAGACTCCAGCAGAGCTTTGTCACGAAGGACTGGCTGGGAGCAACAGCGGCTGACAAGCGGAGGGCGCATCTACTGACCAGCTGTGGTCCACAGACGTGTGCGCTGATGAAAGACCTGCTCGCACCCCAAAAGCCAGCGGACAAGTCCTTTGAAGAGCTCAGCCAGCTGATCAGTGAGCATCTCCAGCCGGCGAGTAGCGTACACATGGCCCGGCACCGGTTCTACACACACCGGCGTCGGGAGGGAAAATACGTCTCGGACTTTGTTGCGGACCTGCGGCGCTTGGCCAGTCTCTGTAAGTTCACAGACGCCTGTAGGGGGAAGACGTTAAGGGATTTCTTCATTGAGGGCATTAATCATGCCGGGATTTTCAGGAAGCTCATAGAGGCCAAGGACTTGACTTTAGAAGGGGCGGCGTTGATAGCTCAGACCTTTATGGCAGGGGAAGAGGAGACCAAGCTAATTTATGCAGCAGCCCTGGTCCCAACGTGGCGATGGACCAGGGAGTTAACATGGTGAACACGGCTAGGGACCCCGCAGGCAGGCAAGGGCACTTCGAAACCGCCCAGGCAGCAACAGACTCTAGGGTGGGCCCGCAACAAGGACAATGGAAAGGGGATCGGCAATTCACACCATCTCGAGGAACAATGCGTCCCGCGATGGGACCATTAATACTCACCATCAGAGTGCCTAGAAACAACCAAATGGGCAATCAGAGAGGAATGCCTGGTAACAGTCCCTTTGTTAACAACAATCTCAGCTCATGCTGGAGGTGTGGGGGGAGACATACTGCGAAAAGCTGCAGGTTCCAGCAATATACCTGTAGGATTTGTAACATCAGGGGATACTTGGCCAGGATGTGCAAAAAGGCTGTGGCGAGGCTAATCTGCGAGACAGAGGAACCAGACGAGGGGTCTGCAATGCAGGATGATGCCTGGGGAACAACCATGGATGCTGAAGTTCAGCGGGTTCATGTGGCTGACATCCACAGCTCATACACTAAAATGCCACCCATGATGATGAAAGTTTTATTGAATGGCATCCCGGTGCACATGGAGCTGGATACGGGAGCGAGCCAGTCACTTATGAGTGCCCAACAATTTGAGAGACTGTGGCCACACAGAGCTAGCAGGCCCAAACTGGACCGTATTGACACGCAGCTATGGTCGTACACCAAAGAGATTATCCCAGTGCTAGGCAGTGCAAACTTGGTGGTAACACATAATGGATCACAGAACCGGCTGCCACTCTGGATCGTCCCGGGAAATAGCCCCGCGCTCTTGGGGAGGAGTTGGCTAGCCGAGATGAATTGGAAATGGGGGGATGTGCACGCCATTTCATCAGCGGAGCGAAGTTCATGCTCACAGGTCCTACAAAAATTCGGGTCACTGTTTCAACCCGGTGTTGGAACATTCAAGGGCCCTAAAGTAGTGATACACATCACTCCGGACGCCAGACCAGTGCACCACAAAGCCAGAGCGATGCCGTACGTGATGCGTGAGAAAATTGAAAGTGAATTAGACAGGCTGCTCAGAGAGGGCATAATTTCTCCCATTGAATTCAGCGACTGGGCAAGTCCATCGTTCCTGTCATTAAAGCAGATGACTCGGTTAGGATTTGTGGCGACTACAAAGCCACCATCAACCAAGTGTCGCTGCAAGACCAATACCCGCTCCCGAGAGCGGGGGACCTCTTTGCCACGCTGTTGGTGGCAAGCTGTTCACGAAGCTGGACCTCACTTCGGCCTACATGACTCAGGAACTGGCTGAAGAATCCAAGTTTCTGACCACCATCACGACACACAAGGGGTTATTTATCTACATCAGGTGTCCGTTTCGCATTCGTTCGGCGGCAGCTATCTTTCAGCGGAACATGGAAAGCTTGCTCAAATCCATTCCTGGAACAATTGTATTCCAAGACGACATCCTTATAACGGGTCAAGACACCGAGGAACATCTCCACAACCCGGAGGAGGTGCTACGCCGACTGGACCGGATAGGCTTGCGGCTGAAAAAGGCCAAGTGTGTGTTTTTGGCCCCAGAGGTTGAGTTTTTGGGCAGGAGGGTTGCCGCAGATGGGATCCGGCTCACTGAATCAAAAACGGAGGCGATCCGCCGGGCACCCAGGCCCGGCAACACGTCGGAGTTGCGATCATTACTGGGACTTTTGAACTATTTCGGGAACTTTCTACCGAACTTAAGCACATTGGTGGAGCCGTTACACATGCTCCTGTGTAAAGGTTGTGAATGGCTTTGGGGGGACTGTCAAGAACGGGCTTTCAATAAGGCGAGGAACCTGCTGTGTGGCCATTCCTACACCGTACTACAAACTCACACGAGGCATGTACTGCAGACACAGTCACTACGTGACCTTAACCTTTATTCCCAGGACCAAGGAGTGCTGACCCTGGGTGGACCTCGCCTTTTATACCTGGAAACCCAGGTGAGGAGTGTCTCCCACAAGTTCACCCCCTGTGGTCAGGGTGTGCATTTCTAGGGTATAAGTACAGTGTACAGGAGTTGCATGAAGGTTACAGTTACATGAAGATTACCGTTGCATGATGGTTACATACATGACATCACCTCCCCCCTTACGTCTTTTTGTCTCAGATGTTAAGTCTGTCAGGTGGTCGGCGCTCTCTCGTGGAGCGCCGCAGTTGTGGCTCTGGTGGCTGAGCCTCAGCACGCATCTCTGTCACCTGAGGTGATTCCGGCCTGTCCGGGCTGGCCGCAGGGACTGTGCATGCTGTGGACTGTCCTTGTTGCTCGTCCACTGGCAGTGGTGTGGGTGACATCTCATGCTCTTCTTCAGGTTCCTCCGTGTCGATGCTGAACCTTTTCTTTACTTGGTCCAAGTGTTTGCGGCATATCTGCCCATTGTTTAGTCTGACCACCATGACCCTATTCCCTTCTTTGCCGATTACAGTGCCCTCAAGCCACTTGAGTCCCAAAGCATGGTTAAGAACAAATACCGGGTCATCCATTTCTATACACCTCCCCCTTGAGTTTCAATCATGGAACTCGGTTTGGGACAGGCGCTTGCCCTCAACAATGTCTGCCAGGGCTGGGTGAATGAGGGACAGCCGCGTTTTAAGCGTGCGTTTCATGAGGAGTTCCGCTGGCGGGACTCCCGTGAGCGAGTGCAGGCGGGACCTGTAGACCAGCAGGAGGTGCGATAGGCGGTACTGAAGGGAGGGTCCTTGGATGCGTAGCATGCCCTGTTTTATGACTTGGACCGCGTTCCGCCTGACTATTGGAGGCCAGCTTGAACGGTGCTGTCTGGACGTGCTTGATACCATTGCCCGACATAAACTCCTGGAATTCATGGCTATTGAAACACGGGACATTGTCGCTGACCAGGATGTCCGGCAAGCTGTGGGTCGCGAAAACCGTACGCAGACTCTCCACAGTGATGGATGTCGTGCACGAGTTCAATATGATGCACTCGATCCACTTCGAGTATGCATCGACAACGATCAGGAACATTTTCCCATGAACGGGCCCACATAGTCTACGTGAATACGTGACCATGGCCTGGTGGGCCAGGGCCACGGGCTGAGTGGGGCCTCCCTGGGGGCATTGCCCAGCTGGGCACTCGTCGTGTACCTGCGAACCCAGCGTTTCAGGTCTGAGTCAATCCCCGGCCACCATACATGTGATCGGGCAATGGCCTTCATTAGCACGATGCCAGGGTGCTCGCTGTGGAGTTCCCTGATGAACGCTTCCCTTCTTTTCTGGGACATGACTACCCGGCTGCCCCATAGCAGGCAGTCGGTTTGGATGGAAAGTTCATCCATCCGTCTCTGAAACAGTCTGACCTCATCGGGGCATGCCCTGTGTCCAGGCGCCCAGTCCCCAGTCAGGACACATTTCTTTATCATGGATAGGAGGGGGTCCCTGTTGGTCCAGAGTTTGATCTGGCGGGCTGTGATAGGGGAGCCCGCAGTGTCAAAAGCCTCAATGGCCATGACCATCTCAGCGCTCTGCTCCGACGCCTCCGACTGGTGGCCAGTGGGAGCCTGCTGAGCGCGTCAGCGCAATTTTCGGTGACTGGCCGGTGCCGTACGGTGTAATCATACGCAGCCAGCGTGAGGGCCCATCGCTGTATGCGAGCTAACGCATTGGCATTGACGGCCTTGCTGTTGGACAACAGGGATATTAATGGCTTGTGGTCCGTCTCTAGCTCGAACCGTCTACCGAAAAGGTACTGGTGCATCTTTTTCACACCATACACACACGCGAGTGCCTCCTTCTCGACCATGCTGTATCCACGCTCTGCCTGGGAGTCGACCTGGAGGCGTAAGCCACCAGTTGGAGTCGGCCGTCATCATTACCCTGCTGCAAAACACACCCAACCCCGTAGGAAGATGCATTGCATGTTAAAACCAGTTTTTTTACAAGGGTCATACAATGTCAACAGTTTGTTAGAACACAGCAGGTTCCTCGCCTTATTGAAAGCCCCCACAAAGCCATTCACAACCTTTACGCAGGAGCATGTGTAACGGCTCCAACAATGTGCTTAAGTTCGGCAGAAAGTTCCGAAATAGTTCAAGAGTCCCGTGAATGATTGCAACTCCGACATGTTGCCGGGCCTGGGTGCCCGGCGGATCGCCTCCGTTTTTGATTCAGTGGGCCGGATCCCGTCTGCAGCAACCCTCCTGCCCAAAAACTCGACCTCTGGGGCCAAAAACACACACTTGGCCTTTTTCAGCCGCAGGCCGATCCGGTCCAGTCGGCGTAGCACCTCCTCCGGGTTGTGGAGATGTTTCTCAGTGTCTCGACCCGTTATAAGGATGTTGTCTTGGAATACGATTGTTCCAGGAATGGATTTGAGGTGACATGATAGGTCCAAGTCAGCATGGATTTGTGAAAGGAAAATCATGCTTGACAAATCTTCTGGAATTTTTTGAGGATGTTTCCAGTAAAGTGGATAAGGGAGAACCAGTTGATGTGGTATATTTGGACTTTCAGAAGGCGTTCGACAAGGTCCCACACAAGAGATTGATGTGCAAAGTTAGAGCACATGGGATTGGGGGTAGTGTACTGACATGGATTGAGAACTGGTTGTCAGACAGGAAGCAAAGAGTAGGAGTAAATGGGTACTTTTCAGAATGGCAGGCAGTGACTAGTGGGGTACCGCAAGGTTCTGTGCTGGGGCCCCAGCTGTTTACACTGTACATTAATGATTTAGATGAGGGGATTAAATGTAGTATCTCCAAATTTGCGGATGACACTAAGTTGGGTGGCAGTGTGAGCTGCGAGGAGCATGCTGTGAGGCTGCAGAGCGACTTGGATAGGTTAGGTGAGTGGGCAAATGCATGGCAGATGAAGTATAATGTGGATAAATGTGAGGTTATCCACTTTGGTGGTAAAAACAGAGAGACAGACTATTATCTGAATGGTGACAGATTAGGAAAAGGGGAGGTGCAAAGAGACCTGGGTGTCATGGTACATCAGTCATTGAAGTTTGGCATGCAGGTGCAGCAGGCGGTTAAGAAAGCAAATGACATGTTGGCCTTCATAGCAAGGGGATTTGAGTACAGGGGCAGGGAGGTGTTGCTACAGTTGTACAGGGCATTGGTGAGGCCACACCTGGAGTATTGTGTACAGTTTTGGTCTCCTAACCTGAGGAAGGACATTCTTGCTATTGAGGGAGTGCAGCGAAGGTTCACCAGACTGATTCCCGGGATGGCAGGACTGACCTATCAAGGAAGACTGGATCAACTGGGCTTGTATTCACTGGAGTTCAGAAGAATGAGAGGGGACCTCATAGAAACATTTAAAATTCTGACGGGGTTAGACAGGTTAGATGCAGGAAGAATGTTCCCAATGTTGGGGAAGTCCAGAACCAGAGGTCACAGTCTAAGGATAAGGGGTAAGCCATTTAGGACCGAGATGCGGAGGAACTTCTTCACCCAGAGAGTGGTGAACCTGTGGAATTCTCTACCACAGAAAGTTGTTGAGGCCAATTCACTAAATATATTCAAAAAGGAGTTAGATGAAGTCCTTACTACTAGGGGGATCAAGGGGTATGGCGAGAAAGCAGGAATGGTGTACTGAAGTTGAATGTTCAGCCATGAACTCATTGAATGGCGGTGCAGGCTAGAAGGGCCGAATGGCCTACTCCTGCACCTATTTTCTATGTTTCCATGTTCCGCTGAAAGATAGCTGCCGCCGAACGAATGCGAAACGGACACCTGTTGTAGATAAATAATCCCTTGTGTGTTGTGATGGTGGTCAGAAACTTGGATTCTTCAGCCAGTTCCTGAGTCATGTAGGCCGAAGTGAGGTCCAGTTTCGTGAACAGCTTGCCACCTGCCAGTGTGGCAAAGAGGTCCTCCGCTCTCAGGAGCGGGTATTGGTCTTGCAGCGACACTCGGTTGATGGTGGCTTTAATGCCATCTGCTTTAAGGACAGGAACGATGGGACTTGCCCAGTCGCTGAATTCAACGGCCGAAATTATGCCCTCTCTGAGCAGCCTGTCCAGTTCACTTTCAATTTTCTCACGCATCACGTACGGCACCGCTCTGGCTTTGTGGTGCACTGGTCTGGCGTCCGGAGTGATGTGTATCACTACTTTAGTGCCCTTGAACGTTCCGACACCGGGTTGAAACAGTGACCCGAATTTTTGTAGGACCTGTGAGCATGAACTTCGCTCCACAGATGAAATGGCGTGCACATTCCCCAATTTCCAATTCATCTCGGCTAGCCAACTCCTCCCCAAGAGCGCGGGGCTATTTCCCGGGACGATCCAGAGTGGCAGCCGGTTCTGTGATCCATTATGTGTTGCTACCAAGTTTGTACTGCCTAGCACTGGGATGATCTCTTTGGTGTACGTCCGTAGCTGCGTGTCAATGCAGTCCAGTTTGGGTCTGCTAGCTCTGTGTGGCCATAGTCTCTCAAATTGTTGGGCACTCATAAGTGACTGGCTCGCTCCCGTATCCAGCTCCATGCACACCGGGATGCCATTCAATAAAACTTTCATCACCATGGGTGGCCTTTTAGTATATGAGCTGTGGACGTCAGCCACATGAACCCGCTGAACTTCAGCATCCATGGCTTTTCCCCAGGCATCATCCTGCATTGCAGACCACTCGTCTGGTTCCTCTGTCTCGCAGATTAGCCTCGCTACAGCCTTTTTGCACATCCTGGTCAAGTGTCCACTGATGTTACAAATCCTACAGATATATTGCTGGAACCTGCAGCTTTTCGTAGTATGTCTACCCCCGCACCTCCAGCGTGAGCTGAGATTGTTGTTAACAAAGGGACTGTTACCAGGCATTCCTCTCTGATTGCCCATTTGGTTGTTTCTAAGCACTCTGATGATGGGTGTTAATGGTTCCCGTCGTGGGACACATTGTTCCTCGTGATGGCGTGAATTGCTGATCCCGTTTCCATTGTCCCTGTGGCGGGCCCACCCTAGAGTCTGTTGCTGCCTGGGCGGTTTCAAAATGCCCTTGCCTGCCTGCGGGGTCCCGAGCCGCGTTCACCATGTTGACTCCCTGGTCCATCGCCACGTTGGGACCAGGGCTGCTGCATAAATTAGCTTGGTCTCCTCTTCCCCTGCCATAAAGGTCTGAGCTATCAACGCCGCCCCTTCTAAAGTCAAGTCCTTGGCCTCTATGAGCTTCCTGAAAATCCCGGCATGATTAATGCCCTCAATGAAGAAATCCCTTAACGTCTTCCCCCTACGGGCGTCTGTGAACTTACAGAGACTGGCCAAGCGCCGCAGGTCCGCAATGAAGTCCGAGACGTATTTTCCCTCCCGACGCCGGTGTGTGTAGAACTGGTGCCGGGCCATGTGTACGCTACTCGCCGGCTGGAGATGCTCACTGATCAGCTGGCTGAGCTCTTCAAAGGACTTGTCCGCTGGCTTTTTGGGTGCGAGCAGGTTATCAATGGCCAGGCGGAACGGGCGGTCCAAGTCATAAAACAGGGCATGCTACGCATCCAAGGACCCACCCTTCAGTACCGCCTATCGCGCCTCCTGCTGACCTACAGGTCCCGGCCGCACTCGCTCACGGGAGTCCTGCCAGCGGAACTGCTCATGAAACGCACGCTTAAAATGCGACTGTCCCTCATTCACCCAGACCTGGCAGACATTGTTGAGGGCAAGCGCCTGTCCCAAACCGAGTTCCATGATCGAAACTCAAGGGGGAGGTGTATAGAAATGGATGACGCGGTATTTGTTCTTAACCATGCTTTGGGACTCAAGTGGCTTGAGGGCAGCGTAATTGGCAAAGAAGGGAATAGGGTCATAGTGGTCAGACTAAACAATGGGCAGATATGCCGCAAACACTTGGACCAAGTAAAGAAAAGATTCAGCATAGACACGGAGGAACCTGAAGAAGAGCATGAGATGTCACCCACACCACTGCCAGTGGACGAGCGACAAGGACAGTCCACAGCATGCACAGTCCCTGCGGCCAGTCCGGACAGGCCGGAATCACCTCAGATGACAGAGACACGTGCTGAGGCTCAACCACCAGAGCCACAACTGCGGCGCTCCACGAGAGAGCGTCGACCACCTGACAGACTTAACCTCTGAGACAAAAAGACGTAAGGGGGGAGGTGATGTCATGTATGTAACCATCATGCAACGGTAATCTTCATGTAACTGTAACCATCATGCAACTCCTGTACACTGTACTTATACCCTAGAAATGCACACCCTGACCACAGGGGGTGAACTTGTGGGAGACACTCCTCACCTGGGTTTCCAGGTATAAAAGGCGAGGTCCACCCAGGGTCAGCACTCCTTGGTCCTGGGAATAAAGGTTAAGGTCACGTAGTGACTGTGTCTGCAGTACATGCCTCGTGTGAGTTGTAGTAAGGTGCAGGGACACCACACACGCCCTACTGCACTGCTCCTTTTCAGTGTTACTTCATTTTCTTCCTGAATTTCTAGGCCCAGTCAATCAGTTACTTAGGGCTTTTCTGTCTCACCGAAAATGCAGTTCTTAATAGGAAGCGAGCATGAACGACTCTGGTCGCATCTCACTTCTACCCCATCATTCTCTGTCCCGGTATCTCCTTAAATGTGGCTAGAGGCAGAAAGTCTACAATCCCAAAAGATAAAGTGATAATAACATTCTTCATGTTTTGTGAAGATAAGGTCCTGCCGACATAAGTGGCCATAAAATGATGCCTTTAATACTGCTGGGTCCTTTAAAAAAAAAAAATAGTTGAATTAAATGTGCCAGAATTTATTTTGATGGCGACATAAATGGTAAGTATAGTATTGATGCACAGCTCAGAAAGAAGGGATTAATGTTCCTTTACTTTGAGAAGGGAATCAGTATGTTAAATGGCTTTTCTTCAAACATAGTGTTTCTTTCCAACCCCTGCTTTGTTTTTTTGTCCTTTAGGCTCAGCCCTGGTAGTGTATAATGATTCTGTGTTCTCAGAAGAGGATTGGCATAGCATTCAAACTACAGGACTCAGTAAAAAGCGAAATGATCCGAGCAAAGTTGGGCAGTTTGGTCTTGGATTCAATACTGTTTATCACATCACAGGTGAGAGATTTAGTTTTAGTATACAAAATAGTATGACATTGTAAATAGATATATATATATATTTTATTTTTCGAAAGTTAATCATTTGTAGTTGTTACCTGTGAGTACATAACCACATGAAAAAAGTGCTGTGAAAATTATTTTTACTTTTGCTAAACAGACAAGTAATGGTGCAAACTAAAACATCACCAGTGCATTATCTCCTAGTGTACTGACGGTGTATGTTCAAGTTAACCAATTATCTCATGGATAAGTCTGTTTGATCTAAAATCTGTTCACTGTTTATTTTTATTTTTGGAATGTGAAGGTTAAATTGACATCTGTGAGCCTCGACGGGTGACATTGTGATCTCTTAACACTATTTTCAAACTTATTTTTCGATAGATTTACCAAGCATATTCAGTGGGAAATACATTGGTATACTTGACCCACAAGAAAAGCTGTTTGGAGAACGGGAAGCAGGGTACATATGGTCTCTGGATGACTCTGAGGACAGGAAAGCTTTTGAATGCTCCAGAGACCAGTTCAGGCCATTCAGATATGCCATGGAGGTGACTGGGACCGGAGCATGGACTCACGCACTGAAAGAGCATTATTTCAAGGGAACGTTGTTTAGGTTTCCATTGAGAACTGAACCTTCAGAAATATCAGACAGCTTGTATGATAAAGATAAGATCTTTGATCTTTTTGATTCCTTCAGAGCAGATGAAGATATGAGTCTCCTGTTTCTCAGAAATGTTGCATCAGTCTCTATTAAGCATATTGATATCAGTGGAAATGTAAAGGTTCTTTTACAAATAGCTGCTTTGCAGCCTGAGTATATTCCCTCTTTTAATCACAACCTCAATGTTGAAAGCCAGGAATTGGTCAGCAATGTTAAAACTTCTACCTGCATCAGAGCTATTTCACATCACGTTGCAACAGAACAACATCACACTCACTGGTTAATAACAAACTGCACAGGCAACACGGGCGAATGGCCTAACTTAGATGATCTGGCTGAGAGGTTGAGTTACACTCCATATGTTGGACTGGCTTTTCCATTGAGTAAATCTGAAACTATAGAAGCTGACGCAAAAACAGACTTTGAAGGACGTCTAAGTTTCTTTCTACCACTCCCAAATAACGAGGCCAACAAGACTGGATTGCCTGTCCATGTGAATGCCTTCTTTGGCCTTTCAGACAACCGAAGACATATCAAGTGGCTTGAACCAGACCAAAGATATGATGAAGCAGCCAAGTGGAATGAGCTACTGATTGAGAAAATCCTTCCTTATGCATACTGCCAACTTATCCTGGATGCCATTGCTCTGTCTGAAACCTCGGTGCTCAAACCCTCCTCAGTGTATCGTTTATGGCCAGACTATGAGAAAATGAATCATAAAGAGCGCTGGGTTAAGGTAACTAAGGAAACCATCAAGCGCTTGCTGGAATTTAATGTTCTGTGCTTGGCTGCCAGTGAAGATAAGTGGATAAGAGCTGACAAAGCCATCTTTTTGCACTGCAATGATCGGCTTGACATAAGACAGGCAATTGAGGATGTATTGATAAAAGAGGCCCAGCCTTTGGTTCGAGTCCCAAGTCATGTATATAAGGCCATAGTATACACTTTAGAACGTCACAGTGACTTAAATGTGATCACTCCAGCATCTTTGCGAAACATTCTTCAGCATTGTGACTTGGACACTGTCCCCTGTGAGCAGAAGTTAATGCTGCTAGAGTACATTCTAAGTGATGAGCAATACGTTTCCCTTAACAACCTTCAACTGCTGCCACTCACCAATGGATCCTTTGTAAAGTTCCAAATCACTGCAGCCGATGAGCCAGTATTTACTGATTCAGCAAAATTTCCACGGTAAGCCTTTAAAAACTAGACTATAAAATAGCTTCACTCTGTTTTAGCCATATTCTTCCAATAGTATTTAAAAAAATGTTTAACTCAATACCCTGGTGGCAAGTTTTAAATATGGCAAAATAATCTGCAGTGTTTGTAATGAAGATGTGGTTCATCTTCCTGTGCTACTGTGCCATACAGATCAGCAAGTTCCCATATTTCTTTCCTTATCTTGTTCACTAGGTTCAGCTCGGGTAGTTTTGGGGCAATTTAAATGGGTTAGAGAGGGGAGAAAGCAGCCAGAGATCCTTCTCCTGTTTGTTGTTCAGTGGCTTTCAGTGGAAACTGAACATATGTGAACATCAAGTGAAGCCAGGGTTGAGCTCGGCTGTGATGTTACCACCATACATAAATATTGAATATATTTAAGGCGGAGATAGACAGATTTTTGAGCGATAAGGGAGTCAAGGGTTATAGGGAGCGGGCGGGGAAGTGGAGCTGAGGCCAAGATCAGATCAGCCATGATCTCATTGAATGGCGGAGCAGGCTCGAGGGGCCGAATGGCCTACTCCTGCTCCTAATTCTGATGTTCTCTGTGAAGGCTTGCCTGTGAAGAATAGCCACTTGGTGAGAGATGAGAAGGCTGCAGTTATCCATCGAAACATGGAAACATGGCTTTTAGGAGAAAAGGGAAAACATTGACCGCGGGAAGACAAGATGTTTTTCAAAATCAGTATCAAAGCATCTTAAAGGAGGAAAGTGAGGAGAGGTTTAGGGAGGGAGTTCCCGAGCTTGGGGCCCAGGTAACAGAAGGCACGGCCACCGATGGTGGAGCGATTATAATCAGGGATGTTCAGGAGGGCAGAATTAGAGGGGCGCAGAATCTCAGGGGGTTGTGGGGCTGGAGGAGATTACAGAGATAGGGAGGGGCGAGGCTCATGGAGGGATTTAAAAATAAGGATGAGAATTTTGAAATCGAGGCGTTGCTTAACCAGGAGCCAATGTAGGTCAGCGAGCACAGGGAAGATGGGTGAGTGGGACTCGGTGCGAGTTAGGACACGGGGCAGTGAACACAGAGGGAAGATGGGTGAGGGACTCGGTGCGAGTTAGGACACGGGGCAGCGAGCACAGGGAGTGATGGGTGAGCAGGACTTGGTGTGAGTTAGGACACGGGGCAGTGAACACGGGGGGTGATGGGTGAGCGGGACTTGATGTGAGTTAGGACACGGGGCAGTGAGCACAGGGAGTGATGGGTGAGCGGGACTTGGTGTGAGTTAGGACACGGGGCAGCGAGCACAGGGGGTGATGGGTGAGCGGGACTTGGTGTGAGTTAGGACACGGGGCAGCGAGCACAGGGGGTGATGGGTGAGCGGGACTTGGTGTGAGTTAGGACACGGGGCAGCGAGCACAGGGGGTGATGGGTGAGCGGGACTGGGTGTGAGTTAGGACATGGGGCAGCCAGGAGTGTGTTGAAATAGTCAAGTCTAGAGGTAACGAAGGCATGGATGAGGGTTTCAGCAGCGGATGAGCTGAGGCAGGGGTGGAGATGGCGATGTTATGGAGGTGGAGGCGTGGATATCTGGTCGGAAGCTCACTTCAGAGTCAAATATGACACCAAGGTTGCTACCAGTGTGGTTCAGCCTGAGACCGATGTTAGGGAGGGGATAGTCAGTGCCTAGGGAACGGAGTTTGTGGCGGGGACTGAAAACAATGGCTTCGGTCTTCCCAATATGTAATGGAGCCTTGACGATGAGACAAGTCCACCAGAGTTGCGCTGAATGAACAAAGCTTTGATTGTAATCAGCATGAACACATCAGCCTGTGAAGGGCAAGGAAGTTCAGGTTCACTATGGGCAAATACACAGGATTATGGAGCAACGTACTGTCGGAATATTCTTTAGTTTCATTCTTCCCTATTCACTGAAAGGCGTGACATAAATCCAAGTCTTTCTTCACCAGGTTGGCACTTCATTTTTAGATATGCCTGGCTCCTGGCATGCTCTTCTACACTCCTCATTGAACCAGGGTTGGTGTCCTGGCTTGATGGTAATGAGGTTAAAGGTTATGGTGCTTTACAATTCAACAGCTGCTGATGGCCCACAGCGCCTCATGGATGCCCAGTTTTGAGCTGCTAGATTGGTTCTGAATCTATCCCATTTAGCACGGTGGTAGTGTCACACAACACCATGGAGGATGTCCTCCACAAGGACTGTGCAGTAGCACCAATACTGACCAAGCTAGCCGGGTCCTTAAGGACATAGGTGCTAGACTGGGCCTGCAGCAGGCGGTGAGAGAACCAACACGAGGGAAAAACCTACTTGACCTGGTCCTCACTAATGTACCTGTCGCAGATACATCTGTCCATGACAGCATTGGTAGCTAGGACGTAGAAAAAAATCAGTCCGGGTTCCTGCTCCTGATCTCTATTGGGAAACACTTGCTGGACTGTGTGCACCAGTAGCTGTCAATTGAGAAAGCATTGGGCTTTGAGTGTTATAACAAGTGCTGAATATTTAATACAAGTATTGAATCGTGAATTAACTACTGTTTAATATTTGCTATTACTGTAACAAAAAGTACAGATGAATTTAATATGTTTGTAGTGGCTATGTGCATACTGCAATGAGAATATTGAAACAAATGTATAAAGTCGTCACTTTTTTTCATTTGTAGAATTTTACTTCCGGGTCTTGAGAGGAGATTCCTACCTGAAGATCTCAATGATACCTTACTGGACCACCTGAAAAAGATTGCTTGTACTCGTAAGAAACTTGATTCTGTTTGGGCTTTAATTATGAGAATTATGGACAAATGATCTTTGGCAGAACACTGAAGCTGTAGATTTTGGTTTTCTGGACAAAAGGGGAAAAACGGGGCCTCTGGGGATGAACCTGCTCAGTGATGCCGCATAATGGGCAATAGCCAATCATCAGCCTGTTTTACAGCCCGTTGAAAGTTGGCCATGGTGTATAGTTTTGGAATAGTGTGTACAGTTCTGGTCTCCTTACCTAAGGAAGGATATATTTACCTTGGAGGCGGTACAGCGAAGATTCACAGGAATAATCCCTGGGATAATCCCTGGGATCCCAATTGAATAAATACTTTGGTTCTGTCTTCACAAAGGAAGACACAAATAACCTTCCGGAAGTACTAGGAGACCGAGGGTCTAGTGAGAAGGAGGGACTGAAGGAAATCCTTCTTCGCCAGGAAATTGTGTTCGGGAAATTGATGAGATTGAATGCCGATAAATCCCCAGGGCCTGATAGTCTGCATCCCAGAGTACTTAAGGAAGTGGCCCTAGAAATAGTGGATGCATTGGTGATCATTTTCCAACAGTCTATCAACTCTGGATCAGTTCCTGTGGACTGGAGGGTAGCTAATGTAACACCACTTTTTAAAAAAGGAGGGAGAGAGAAAGCGGGTAATTGTAGACCGGTGAGCCTGACATCAGTAGTGGGGAAAATGTTGGAATCAATCATTAAAGATGAAATAGCAACGCATTTAGAAAGCAGTGACAGGATCGGTCCAAGTCAGCATGAAAGGGAAATCACGCTTGACAAATCTTCTAGAATTTTTTAAGGATGTAACTAGTAGAGTGGACAAGGGAGAACCAGTGTATGTGGTGTATTTGGACTTTCAAAAGGCTTTTGACAAGGTCCCACACAAGAGATTGGTGTGCAAAATTAAAGCACATGGTATTGGGGATAATGTCCTGACGTGGATAGAGAACTGGTTGGCAGACAGGAAGCAGAGAGTCGGGATAAACGGGTCCTTTTCAGAATGGCAGGCAGTGACTAGTGGGGTGCCGCAGGGCTCAGTGCTGGGACCCCAGCTATTTACAATATACATCAATGATTTAGATAAAGGAATTGAGAGTAATATCTCCAAGTTTGCAGATGACACTAAGCTGGGTGGCGGTGTGAGCTGTGAGGAGGATGCTCAGAGGCTGCAGGGTGACTTGGACAGGTTAGGTGAGTGGGCAAATACATGGCAGATGCAGTATAATGTGGATAAATGTGAGGTTATCCACTTTGGTAGCAAAAACATGAAGGCAGAATATTATCTGAATGACGGCAAATTAGGAAAAGGGGAGGTGCAACGAGACCTGGGCGTCATGGTACATCAGTCATTGAAAGTTGGCATGTAGGTACAGCAGGCGGTGAAGAAGGCAAATGGTATGTTGGCCTTCATAGCTAGGGGATTTGAGTATAGGAGCAGGGAGGTCTTACTGCAGCTGTACAGGGCCTTGGTGAGGCCTCACCTGGAATATTGTGTTCAGTTTTGGTCTCCTAATCTGAGGAAGGATGTTCTTGCTATTGAGGGAGTGCAGCGAAGGTTCACCAGACTGATTCCCGGGATGGCGGGACTGATATATGAGGAGAGACTGGATCGACTGGGCTTTTATTCACTGGAGTTTAGAAGAATGAGTGGGGATCTCATAGAAACATAAAATTCTGACGAGACGGGACAGGTTAGATGCAGGAAGAATGTTCCTGATGTTGGGGAACTCCAGAACCAGGGGGAACATAGTCTAAGGATAAGGGGTAGGCCATTTAGGACTGAGTTGAGGAGAAACTTCTTCACTCAGAGAGTTGTTAACCTGTGGAATTCCCTACCGCAGAGAGTTGTTGATGCCAGTTCGTTAGATATATTCAAGAGGGAGTTAGATATGGCCCTTACGGCTAAAGGGATCAAAGGGTATGGAGAGAAAGCAGGAAAGGGGTACTGAGGGAATGATCAGCCATGATCTTATTGAATGGTGGTGCAGGCTCGAAGGGCCGAATGGCCTACTCCTGCACCTATTTTCTATGTTTCTATGAGAGAATTGTCCTATGAGGAGAGATTTGGCCTATATTAAAAGGCGGAGCAGGGCCGAATGGCCTACTCCTGATCTTATTTCTTATGTTCTTAAAATGGGCTGCCAATTTGCTATTGCCCGTTTTACTCTAACGCCGAAGACCAATTTCACCCCCTTCTCCCCCCCGCCCCCAAGAGTTTTTCTGGGGTATCATTTTCCACTTTTTGCCTGTGCATAAAACTGGTGTTGTGGAACTCCGCCTATTACAGCAACCCTCTGGTTTTCATTTCGGTGTTAGAGGCAAGTTAAAAATCAACCCCTTTATCTTTGAAGTGCTTTCAGTATCTGGTTAGTGAAGTTTATACAGACCCTACTACTTAAAACATCCTTCTTTCGACCAAAATGCGATAAGTATTTGCATTAATGACAATTTCAAAGTTGCCAGTTATAGCCTCTTAGTTATACTAATTTTTGTGCTTCACTTTTGCATGCAGTCATTGATGTGGTTCAGAAATCACCAATTGGGGCAAAGTCCTAAGTGCTTTTGACTGCTTCACCTCCAACTAGGGGAAGTGGTCCAGTGGGAGAATAAGGCCATGTAGGCTCAATTGTAATATCTGCTGATAACACAATGTTCCAAAATTCGATACATGTTAAAACATTATAATAGAATCATAGAATGATGAAACACAGAAGGGGGTCATTCGCACCTGTGCTCGCTCTTTGGCAGAGCGATCCAATTAGTCCCACTCCCCTGCTCTTTCCCCATAGACCTGTACATGTTTTCCCTTTGAATATAGATCCAATTCCCTATTGAATCTGCTTCCACTGCCCTTTCAGGCAGCGGGTTCCAGATTATAACTCTCAGCATAAAAAATAAAATCCTTCCTCATGCCGCCTCTGGTTCTTTTGCCAACCGGTTACCGACCCTTCCGCCATTGGAAACCGTTTCTCCATTTCACCAGCCTGTCGATGTCCTCCCTGCTACTATCCTCCTCATTGATAACTATGTTTCCCAGTTTCGTGTCATCTGCAGAATTTGAAATTATACCCTGTATACCCAAGCCCACTTATGATATACATTAGAGTCAATGTATATTGTGTGTCCAGAACCAGGTTATACTGTCTTTACAATTCGTTCTCTCTTCTCTGAAAGTTGGAGAACTACTGAATGTATTGAGGTAAATGCATGACAACTTCATAAGTGCATGTACGTGCACAGTTGCAGTCCAAATTTCAGAGAAAGCTAAAGTGCCCAGTTGTGTGTACCCTGTATCGGTGAGCCTGACATCAGTAGTGGGGAAAATGTTGGAATCAATTATTAAAGATGAAATAGCAGCGCATTTGGAAAGCAGTGACAGGATCGGTCCAAGTCAGCATGGATTTATGAAAGGGAAATTCTGCTTGACAAACCGTCTAGAGTTTTTTGAGGATGTAACTAGCAGAGTGGACAAGGGAGAACCAGTGGATGTGGTATATTTGGATTTTCAAAAGGCTTTTGCCAAGGTCCCACACAAGAGATTGGTGTGCAAAATTAAAGCACATGGTATTGGGGGTAATGTACTGACATGGATAGGGAACTGGTTGGCAGACAGGAAGCAGAGAGTCGGGATAAACGGGTCCTTTTCAGAATAGCAGGCAGTGACTAGTGGGGTACCGCAGGGTTCAGTGCTGGGACCCCAGCTATTTACAATATACATTAATGATTTGGATGAGGGAATTGAATGTAATATCTCCAAGTTTGCAGATGACACTAAGCTGGGTGGCGGTGTGAGCTGTGAGGAGGAGGTTAAAAGGCTGTAGGGTGACTTGGACAGGTTAGGTGAGTGGGAAAATGCTTGGCTGATGCAGTATAATGTGGATAAATGTGAGGTTATCCACTTTGGTGGCAAAAACACGAAGGCAGAATATTATCTGAATGGCGGCAGATTAGGAAAAGGGGAGGTGCAGCGAGACCTGGGTGTCATGGTACATCAGTCACTGAAAGTGGGCATACAGGTACAGCAGGCGGTGAAGAAGGCAAATGGTATGTTGGCCTTCATAGCTAGGGGATTTGAGTATAGGAGCAGGGAGGTCTTACTGCAGTTGTACAGGGCCTTAGTGAGGCCTCACCTGGAATATTGTGTTCAGTTTTGGTCTCCTAATCTGAGGAAGGATGTTCTTGCTATTGAGGGAGTGCAGCGAAGGTTCACCAGACTGATTCCCGGGATGGCTGGACTGTCATATGAGGAGAGACTGGATCAACTGGGCCTGTATTCACTGGAGTTTAGAAGGATGAGAGGAGATCTCATAGAAACATAAAATTCTGACGGGACTGGACAGATTAGATGCAGGAAGAATGTTCGTGATGTTGGGGAAGTCCAGAACCAGGATAAGGATAAGGTGTAAGCCATTTAGGACCGAGATGAGGAGAAACTTCTTCACCCAGAGAGTTGTTAACCTGTGGAATTCCCTACCGCAGAGTGTTGTTGATGCCAGTTCATTGGATATATTCAAGAGGGAGTTAGATATGGCCCTTACGGCTAAAGGGGTATGGAGAGAAAGCAGGAAAGGGTTACTGAGGTGAATGATCTTATTGAATGGTGGTGCAGGCTCGAAGGGCCGAATGGCCTACTCCTGCACCTATTTTCTATGTGTAATTGTTTTTACATAATTGAGGTGACATTATTGTCTCCGTAATGTTGCTCCGATTTCTGGGTTTCCTCAAGAGTTTGTAGTTCTGTGGAGCAGCTTGGTATAATTTGGAATACCTTTTGTATTTGTTAATAAGTAATTTTGAAAAGGATGGCAGCAGAGTAGTTTGCCAGTGTAAGTAGCAGATGATGTGTATGAGCGTTGGGAGTACTGCGGTTTCTTTCGGGCATTAAGGCCACTTGTCCTTCCCCCATGTATGCCCCAGCTGCGATCAGATGTCGAAGCAATAGCACTGATGGAAGAAAGAATCTTCCTGGTGTGAAGAGCTTAGTAACAGATGGTGTGATTTCCCACTGAGCCATTGGAGGAAGCCCTTTCATTCGTGTCCATGGGAGCCGCATAATCTCCAGATATAAGGCTTCATTCTGGTTTGGGCCTCATTTCTTTTTCTCCCAATCCTCAGCAGCAGTTCTGTCAGGGCATCCCTCTGCACTTCAGGCTGGGATTCTTAAAGTTCAGAAGAATTGTCTTTCTGGACTATTGAGCAACTTTGCTTTGGGAGACAATTGCTGAGAAGAAGTTAATTCATTGTTTCCCTTGCGTGGTTGGGGTATTCTAACACCAGGAGAGGAATTCTACTTGTGGGATCCAAAAGAATAGTTCCTCAATTTAATCCGAGAGGGTCCTCGAATCTGGTTGGCCGTTGTTGACAATAAAACAAGTTCCGAGCTGCTTCTATATCTAGGACAGAGATACCATTGAAGGGTAATAACTTCACTTTCTCATTAGCACTCAGGTTTTTCTGTGGTTGCTGTGTTTCAACAAATGCATGTGTGCCTTAACTTAAATAGCTGCCGCACAAGATCATCTCCTCCAGTCTCGCAACGCCATGCAATAAATACTCGATGCATTTTGGGAATTGGGATTTGTAATGGTTGGAGAAAATTGTGAATGAGTGCCTTTATAGCATCTCACATTTATTGACACTGTTCCAACAGCTCCAGGAATATATTTCCTATTTTTAAATTGATCCCTAAGCCTACAAAGAAGGTAGAGTCTGACCCTCAGCCAGAGAGAATTTCAGCACGATACCTTTTATCCATTCTCAATCTGCTGGTTTTAACAGATTGGATAGAGGGGAGTGAATGATTGAACTGCCTGCCCAGTGAGTTGAGCAAGGCTAATTACATCAATAATTTTGAGAAGGAGTTGGACAGGCATTTGGTGAAAAAAAATCAATTGAGCGATATCAGTAACGACTTGCATTTTGTTTCTGAACGTGGGTGGACAGAGATGGTAGTTTTTAATCCTGTACATTCCAATTTTCTCACATCTCTACACTGTGAAATGTTGATATTTTACAAAATTGCACAAATAGTAATTATACTTTGGTTAACTAAACAAACCCACTTTTATTAAGATAATAATTATCATATACATTGCACTGAAGCATTTGATTTACAATCATGATTTTATGCCATAACCTCCCTATTGAATATTTTTCTTCTATTTTCTCTCCTTGCCCCTCAACTAAAGGTTGTGACGTATGCTGGGTATGGTCCTCTGGTATCTTTAAGTAGTCATTCTTTGTGTGTGTGGGTTAGCTGTTCAACTGTGGGGAGAAGGCTGTACCAAGTAAATCCAGCCACTTTCCTCAGGACACATACATTTTGAACAGGAGTTACTGGATAGAATCAGGACTGGGAACCGTGGCAAGAGCAAAGTGGGGGGCTTAGAAAGCAGGAAAGAGCAGGGGCTGGGACAATACAGCTATGAGAAGAGGCTGGGAGGGAGTGGAGCAGAGCTGTAACATTTGGGGGAGCAGGGACCTACAATGAGCAGTGTCTGGGCATATTGGGTACAGTGCCCAGGATAGAGAGGTCATGTGAAGGTGGGATAGACAAATAGGGAACTATCATCATGACATTTTTTCCAGTGATTGAATTAATCTATTATGTCTCATAGTTAGCATGATCAACCAGCAACTTAGAAGGCTCACTGCAATACTAGGGTCATAAAATGCTACTGAAAATAATATATTTCTAACACAGATGGATTTAACTGCTTACTGTAACTAAATCATTTTGATAGCTTGTAAAATCATCACTTGTGGTTGCCTTGGATTGCAAGTACTGATAGCATTAAGTTTTAATGAATCATTTTGGAAACATTGCGATGGAAATTCTTTCTGTTCTGTTCTTCCAGGAATATTTGCAAATGTTATCTGCTTGGATGTGGATGTTGTGAGACAGCACATTAGAAAAGCTCTACCAGATAATTGGACTAAAGGACTTGGTCATGTGACATGGGATTTCTCAAATACCCAGCACCCTCCAGTGCCCTGGCTTGCAGAATTTTGGAATTTTCTGAATAACAATTGTAGAACTCTCGATAAATTTGAAGGGTTGCCACTCATACCACTCAGCCCTCTAAAGGATTGTGTCAACAGCCTCCAGCTTGCACATTTGTCAAAGAATATTACAACCATATTTCAAATGCAAAACGGTTACAAGTTACCAGATACAATCGCTAGTATAATTACAAGAGCTGGAGGCAGTGTCGTTCAAAGTAGTGATGAATTTCTACAGCATCAGCAATTAGCTGAGTATGTGTGTTTACCAAACCCAAATAATGTTTTAAAGGTGTTTTTGAATCTGGGTTGCGATCAAGTAGTAAAAGAGATCGGTTGTATGTCAATTGAAGACAGAAAGTCATTGAGAAACTATCTTGCTGAAGCAGCCATATTTGATACTGATGAGATAAATATGTTATTCAAGTTGCCGATCTTTCAACAAATGAATTCTGTCAGGCCTACAAATAAAGGGCTTATCACAGCTGAGACGTATGGAGCGCTGAGTAATGATGTTTACCCTGAGATCCCGGATGACTTGCCCCTACCAGAAACTGTACTGAAGTGTGTTGATGAGAAAGACAGGAAACTAATGTTGTTAAAGGGAAAGTTACTGACGGCATCAGATGTTGCATTACTTATGTTGAAGGGAGTAGAGACCCAAAAGTATGAGGCTGAACAAATCGAAAAGGTGATGCTCTGGATTCTAAAACACAGCGAGGTACTTTTTAAACAGAAACCAGAATTGTTCAACAAGTGCAGAACACTTAGATTCTTGGCATCCAAAGACAGAATTGTGCAGGCTTCCACCTTATTTGATCCTAACAATGTGACCTTTCAGTACCTCTTTCAGCCGGAGTTTCAGCACTTCTTCCCGCCTCCACTTTATTGTAAGGATGAGAAAATCTTGCAGACGCTGCAAAGACTTGGGCTAAAATCAAACGAAGACAGTATTTCACCTGAGGACCTTTTAAAGGTGGCCCGATTGATAGACAGATACCACAGCCAAGCTAGTGATATTGGCAGTGTTTGTAAAAAAGCAGAAGCTTTAATTAAAGTGTGCAACACAACCTCCATTTTGGCCATTTGTAGTTATCAGACAGTAGAACAATTATGTTCCTTACAGTGGGTACCCTGTAACAGTCTGACAAAAGAATCGACAGAACACAAAAAAATAAATATTGATTTTAATAAACCTGAAAGTGTAAGAGATTCAAGATATGCAAACATTATTGGTCTAGTGATGCCACTTACTGACAAGTTTACTGAGAAAGCATGTAACATCTTGGGACTACTGAACATACCACCAGCTGACAAGGTGATTCAAAATTTTCTATTCCTAATTGACCAGGTGTGCAGCAATAGTAACTCACGCTACAACTTCATGATGGATTTGCAAGATATCTATGAGTATATGCAAAAGCACCTCAGTCAGTTTAAGGCTCTCTTACTGGCCATAGAGCGGCCATGGGTGTGGAACGGGACTGGGTTTTCACATCCTCACAATCTTGTTTTCTCCTATGCTGAAGATTTAGATCTCAGCTGTTATGTAAAGAGAGTTCCACAGGAAATATCCCAGTACATGGAGTTACTGACTGAGTGTGGAGTCAAAGCAGTCTACAGCAGCGATGAAATTATTCAGATACTTTATCACATACAAGATAATATGGTTAAGCTGAATTCTGGCTATGGTAGCCCGAGTGAATTGAGGACCATCATTTCCATACTTGATTGGATGCGCAGAAATAATCTTTCATCGGCCGATGACCTTCCAGTCCCTGTATGGAAAGGCACCCAAGGTGGATTCTGCTTGAAACCACGTTCCCTTGCAGTTTTGTGTGATTTAGATAAGGGAACACTGGAGGATATTAACACAAATGAAGAAAACTTTCATATTGTTCATAAAGAAATAAACCTTGCAATAATTGAGTGGCTGAATGTGCCTGCCTTAAGCAGCAAAGTTCTGCATCCTGAATTAATTGGAATTGAGCAGTATGGGCAAGCAGAGCCCCTTGTACTGAGAATTAAGAACATTCTGAAAGAATATGATCAAGAACACGATCTCTTCAAAGAGATGCTTCAGAATGCTGAAGATGCTGGTTCAACAGTTTGTAGTTTCCTAGTGGACATGAGACAAAACAGAGATGCACCTGAAAGTCTTATTGATCCTGGTATGGCTGCGTGTCATGGGCCAGCACTTTGGTCATACAACAATGAGTGTTTCACTGATGAAGATTTTTACAATATAACAAGAATTGGGACAGGTTCCAAGGAAAGCCAAACTGATAAGATTGGTAAATTTGGACTTGGATTTAATTCTGTTTATCACATAACTGATGTCCCATCCATCCTCAGTGGAAAATACTTACTTATTTTTGATCCAAATGTTACTCATCTTAAGAAACACATTCATTCTGTAAGCAACCCTGGAATAAAACTTAATCTTTATGAACATAGACGATTAATTCAGAAATTCCCTGGACAATTTAACCCTTACAATGGAATATTTGGATGTAATTTTAAAATAGCCACTGGAGAAAATTTCTATTATGAAGGGACCCTGATTAAGTTACCTTTCAGGACACCAGAGGAGGCTGCAGTATCTGAGATTTCCAATAAGTATTATAACCAGAAACACATCATGACCTTGGTGGATAGTTTCAGGCAAACGTCAGAAGATCTTGTCATATTCCTAAAGAATGTGAGAAAAGTTTCACTGAAATTTATCAGCGAGCATACAGCCCATGACAACCACATCATCCCTGTATTCAAAATGGAAAGACAAATGCTGAATATCATTGAGATGTCAGATCATTTCCCAATTAAAAAAATGCAAGAAAATGTCATGAACATATTGGAAAGCACAAATAAATTCTCTCAAAAAATCAGAAATTTGAGCATCTCAACTATCATACAATTTACAGAAGAAACCATTGATAATCCCAGTCTCATCAAATATTGGTTGATTCATTCGTGTTTTGGAATGGCAAAGGCCTTGCAAATGGCTTGCAATAAAAGAACAAATACTTATTTTGCCCCTCCGCTTGGGAGTGTGGCCATACCACTCAAAAAGAAGAAAGAAACTGGACATTGGATGCCAAACACTGAAGCCCATGTGGGACAAGTGTTTTGTTTCCTGCCTCTTTCTCTTCAGTGTGGTCTTCCCGTTCACATTAATGCATCTTTTGCAGTCACCTCAAATAGGAAGAATCTTTGGAGTTCTGGGTCAAAGGGAGATTGGAATCAAGCCCTTTTGGAAGATGCAGTTTCTGCCGCTTACATCACATCTATTTCACTCATGCAGCAAATGTCACAGAAGGGAGAATTTGAAAATTATGACTACTACACGTTTTGGCCTAATGTGAAAAATGTAGACAATCAGTTTAAAGTTATTGTGGAAAATTTCTACAGAGCAATTGCACATGGAATCAATGGTGTCATAGTCAAAGCGTTCAGCAATGGGAAAGATTGGTGCCCAATAAACCAGGTTCGCTTTCTGGATTCATCAATTCTGAAAAACAAAAGAGTTGGAGGGTCTGCTGTTACTGAATTTTCCAAACATCTTTCCAAACCCTTTCTCTCAGTGCACTTACCAGAGTGGGTGAAGCAAAGCTTCATTGCCAGCGGGTGTGGCCAGTTCATTGAGCAAAACACATACAATTGGGAATTGTTTTACAAGGAAATTATATTTCAGAACTTAACTGTTATCAATCCCAAGACTAGGAATGATTTTATTATTTATGCAATTGATATGAGGGATTCATCTATTGATGAAATGTTGCGCATAAAACCATGCATTCCAGCTAGTGGGAAGGAAGATCTCCAGTATATCAAAAATCTTGTACATCCAGAAGGCAAGATAGCTTGTCTTTATGATGATGAAGATGGGCGGTTCCTCGTAGGAACTTCTGAGGATTTTCTTCATCCTGAGAGATTGTTAAGGATAGAGATGCTGGGGATGGTAAAAGACAGAATTGCTTTTCCTGACTTAATTGAAAGAGCAGAGACAATTAAACAAATCTGGGGCTTTGATAGGAACAAAGCATATCAAAGAGTGCGTCATATCTTGGATTTGCTCAAAGACATAAATCAGCTTAATGAAGATGACCAGCAAAACTTACAGAATATCCCATTCCTTCCGGCTTTTCTCCCACATAGTCAGGATAACAATGCTTCTGTAGATGCTGTGGTTTTGATGAAAGCAAAAGATTTGTACAGTTGCAAATACCAAGCACTAGTGAATATGACAGAAATGGTTTTAGACAAAGAACTGTTGAAAGGTAGCAAGCTGTCTCCAGAAGCAATTATCTTTCTCGGTTTGAACAGGCAGCCACCCGTTGAGACAGTGTTGGAACAACTGAAACACACGTACACGTGTAATAATCTCACAGCTAGTGATCTGAAAAGAATAACTAAAGAATGCTACATCTACTTGACTAAACAGTTAAAGGGGGATCCAGAATCAAAAAAGGGAATCTACAATGCTGCTCAAGAATTCCCCTTTATTTTAGTTCACGGGCAGTTTGTGCCTGATAAACTAGTTTCGCGTAAGGTTTCATTTGATGCTGCTCCATACCTTTATGAACTTCCCAAAGAATATGTAGAATGTGAGGAACTGTGGAAGTGCCTAGAGATTAAGGAACATTTTAGACTGCAAGATTATGTCTCTGTCCTCAAAAGAATGTCAGAAAAGTACCATGGATCACGGCTCTCCAATAGCGATCTTGCTGTGTGTCTTCGAATTGTGACCACTGGATTCATTGAGGCGTCAGAACAGGAAGATATCTTGCACAGTGTTCTCCTGCCCGACCAGCACTGTGTCCTTCACTCTGCTCAAACATTACACTACAATGACACGCCGTGGCTTGTTGTTGGAGATGATCTAAATCTCTGCCATAATCAGATAGCTAGAGAAACGGCTGTCCGCTTCAATGTTCAGACAACAAAACACAGGGCCATGAAAAATCTACAGGTTAAAGATTTGTCTATATGGGCACAGGAATTTGGCCAGCAGGAAAAACTGACAGTACGTTTAAAAAATATCATCAAAGCTTACCCATCGAAGAAAGATATACTAAAGGAGCTGATTCAGAATGCCGACGATGCTGAAGCCTCCGAAATCCATTTTATTTGGGATCCCAGAAAACATGGCAACACAAAGACCTTTGGTGAGGAATGGAATGCACTTCAAGGCCCCGCACTCTGTGTTTACAATAACAAGAAGTTCACAGACAAAGACATTGAAGGTATACAACAACTTGGAGAAGGAGGTAAGCGTAACAGTCCCGAGAAAACGGGAAAATATGGACTTGGTTTTAATTCAGTGTATCACCTGACAGACTGCCCCTCTTTTATGTCAGGTGACAGTATGTTGTGTATCTTTGACCCTCACTTGGCTGTGCTGGCCACAGCAAAGCCACATTCTCCAGGTGGAATGTTTATAGTCAACCAGAAGTTTAAAAACACATTTGAGGATGTTTATTCTTCCTTTCTCCCATCCTTTTTCAATCTTGAACAGGGGACCATGTTCCGATTGCCACTGAGAACAGCAGAAATGGCAGAAAAATCAGATATCTCAAAGCAGGCAGTCACAAAGGATGTCATTCTAGAATTACTGGAGGTATTGAAAGAAGATTCTGATAGTCTCCTCTTATTTTTGAACAATATTAAGAAAATTTGTTTTCATAAAATGGACAAAAAAATAAGTGAACTGCAGGAAATATTTACTGCAGAAGTTGAAATGTCTCGGGAAAGCACCCGGGAACAGGAACATATGAAGCATTATATTCGAAAGTGTTCAAGTTCCACTACGGTGGTATCTAAAATGGAATCTTATCAAGTTATATATGAAATTGAGATTCGATCTTCTATCAAACAACCAACCAAATGGATTTTGGCAAATAAGGTGGGCATTGCTGATGCAGAAATAACTGAGTCAGTGCAGAACTTCTGTTCCAACTTGGGGCAAACACTATTGCCTCGAAGTTCTGTTGCTGCTTGTATTAACTGCGACAGTTTTCAAGGTAAAGCCTTTTGCTTCTTGCCTTTACCCATAGAAACTGGTCTCCCTGTCCACATCAATGGAAACTTTGCTGTTGACTTTGCCAGGCGAGACCTTTGGAAACAGGATGGACAAAGCGGCAAGATGAAATGGAACACATTTTTAAAATTACACCTGATTGCACCTTTATATGCAGATTTACTTGATTACATTCGGATAAGTTTATCTGGTGGCAGAGCTGGTCCCCTCAAATATAACAGTCTGGAATTATGCAGAACCAGCCTGGAACCCTCTTACCTATGGTTCTTCCCTCATGTTTCTGAAGAAGTTCCTCAGGAATGGCAGTTAATGATAAATCATGTTTACAAATACATATATCAGACGAGTCTTTGCCTGATCCCTATAGTCAGACATGACATTAATCAATTTCACAATGAGAAGATCATTAATATTACTTGGTCCAGTTTGACTAAAGAAAAGAAAGATGAAGTTCCTCACTTTGTGACCATTCACATGATTGGAAAACTGAGTGAAATTTTGGAAGAGATTGGTATGCACTTGGTCCTACAGTCTGACTATATGACCAAAGTTTTGAAAAGTTTAGAAAGAGCTTGTATGGATGCCTTTATTTTAAACCCAGGCACAGTCAGAACATTTCTTCAGATCCATCCACTGAACAACCCAGGCGTAGCAAAGACTAACTTCCCTTTACTCCTCAGTGACTCTCTGATTAAAGATGGCAACAGATGCATGGCTCTTTTGGACTACTGTGTCTCTGATATCAAGGAAAGGAATTATAATGCTATAAATCATTTACCTCTATTGGTCACACAAGATTACATGTTGGGAACATTTAAACGTGTCTCTCCCAAATATATTTCCAAATTTCATGATTTATTTCCGGAGTCCCAGGAGTGCTTTGCAAACTATGATGTCAACAAGAAATATAAAGATCTCTTAATGGCAGCTGGCTTTTTAGAAGACTTCACAGTTTCGAGGGCTGAGCAATTCATTCGAATCAAACTTGGGTATAGATTTCAGATTAACTCCACTGACCCACACCTCTGGTTGAACTGGACTGAAAATGAGCAGTTCGTAGAATGGCTGAAGAAATTGTGGAAGTATTTTGAGAGCCAGATGAGATGCGATGATGAGCAGAACACATTTGAAAAGCTCAAGTTACTATTCTCAGACCTTGCAATATTACCTGTATTATGTCCCAGTTATAATGACCAGCATCTGCTTGCACCTCTGGGATCATTAAACAGTGTTATCTGTGAAATGACCCAAACTAATGTAGCACAAATTCTGCTCAAGCTTGGGTTTGCTAAAATTGCCGC
This sequence comes from Pristiophorus japonicus, assembly GCF_044704955.1. Lineage (NCBI taxonomy): Eukaryota > Metazoa > Chordata > Chondrichthyes > Pristiophoridae > Pristiophorus > Pristiophorus japonicus. Next base: position 40,807 of record NW_027250792.1, on the reverse strand, counting down.
AGATTATTTTTCCTTGAAGGTGATGTTTAATTACATTAGACCTCATTCACTGAAAACTGATGACAAAACCTCCATGCTGCAACATCTGCGTCTGACAAAATTAAACTGGAATAATTTAAGTGAGTGGGAAATTGAAACTATTTTAAGATTCCTTCATTCTGGACTGGAAACAAGTGATGATAAACATAAGTATCAGGAACAGCTGAAAACTCTCCCACTTTTTGAAACAATGGAGGAGTGTTTTGAAAGTATTGAAATGTACAATGTGATTTACATTCTAACTACTCAATTCAGTGACACGTTCCCAAATCTCTATAAATTGGACAGCTCCTGCATGTTTCTGAAAAAAAACAGGATCAACACCGAGGTTTCAGAGGATTTGGGGATTCAAGTTATTGATGATCTGCAGTTCTTTCTAGATTACATCCTTCCTAACGTTGAACAAATATTCAATGATCAAAAACTAGATGTCATGCGCCTGTTGTACAATATAATCTGCTGTTGTAGCATAACCTATGAAGTGAAGAAAGAACAAATTATTTCTAGTCTCAAAAACATAAAACTGATCAAAGCTATGAATGGGGTATTTCAAAAGGTTTCTTATTTCTATGAAAACAGTGAACGCTTATTTAAAATTATGATTCCTATAGAAAATTTTATTCCTGAGAATTTTTATAAAGATATGGGTTGCTGCCCTAATGATTCCAATTTGAGCAAATTACTGAAGGATCTGGGCTTGAAATGCTTCGTCTCTTCAGATGATTTTATTACTTTTGCATCGCAAGTTTCTGAAGAAGTGAAAATGCGTGTTCCTTTGAAAGAGCTAATTGAAAAAAGTGATGCTTTAGTCACATACCTGTGTAACGTAGATGAGGAAAACCTTCAGAAAAGTTTTTATGAAAAAGTGGAAAATATTACATTTGTTTATCCACACAAAGTTAGGGAGAGTTTACGTAACTTGCATTCTCCTTATGCAGAAGGAAGGAATTTTGTTGCTTTGAAGGATTCATTGGTGAAACAACGGGATGAAGACGAAGAATTAGTTTGGACCTCCATGTCAATCCTACCATCTAAATGTAGCCAGTCAAGAAATAATGCTAGTAAATTTAAAGCTGCTGGTGCTGTTTATATTCCTCCAGAAACTGTAGTCATAGCAAACCTCAGGAACATTTGCTTAGCTGTCTGCAAAAATCACAGTGCCTTTAAAACCAGATCTAAGGTTCTTCAGACTGCTTACGGTTTCCTTCAAAACCATTCATTTGATACCCGGTCCTTGACAGATCTTCCAATTGTTCTAGTAGAAGAGGATAATAAGCTGGTCAAAATCAACCAGGTGGTGTTCTCGTTACAAAATTACCATGAATTCCGTCCTTATTTATATCGGCTGCCCCCACTGCTAGCCCCATACCGTGAGTTCTTCCAGAAGTTGGATGTTGCCCTGGAGCCATCAGCTCCCCACCTCATCCAGGTACTTGGGTCTCTTTATGAAGATTCCAGCAAAGTAAATAGTTTAAATTCAAACCAAATGATAACTGTGAAACGCACTCTATATCACCTGTTTACCCTCCTGGAATCCAGGATAGAGCAACGAGCTGTTGAGAAACTGAAGCCATTGTATCTCCCAGCAAGTGATGGCATTCTGTATGCATCAGACACATTATGTTTTAATGACAGGATTATTACAAGTTCTAGAAGAGATGCCAGTGTTTTAAAAGGAAAGTTTAATTTTCTTCTAGATCTGGGTGAATGCTACCTAAGTTCTGATCCTTACAAGCAGATAAACCTTTTACAATTTCTACCTGAAGAAATTCGCCCTAAGATGCTTTCACAATTAACAGAGGAAATTCTCAATGAATCAGTTTTACGCTTATGTCCATATGGAGATAATTGTGCATTCAGAAATGATTTCCACAAGCTTCTTGTGTCCTCTAGTTTTAGAGGTGGGTTAGTGAGCTTGTTGAAGGGCCAGTGCAGTGGAGAGATGTCCATGAGTGACATTGAGCCTGGTTGTGAAAATGTTTTTTCCAAAATGCAAATTATTTGCTGTGAGAGGCTGGAAACAATCCTTTGCTTGGGGTCAAAGCAGCTGAGTAATACCAGCATTGAAAAACAAGTCTACACTAAGATGAGCAATATGGGCAGCGGTGTGGTTTACCTGGAGCACAGAGATAATGTACCATTCAGCATGAAAACTGTTATCATACATTCTTTGGCAACAGAGATTAATTTACTTTTGAAGAATGCCTTAAATAAAGATTCATTATTAATTGTGGTGTTGATGCTCAGCTGTGAACATCCACATGATATCCAGAAAGTATTGGAAGACAAAGGCATCTGCATTCGTAACTTAAAAATCCAGAGTCCCCTGGACCTGCCTAATCCTGGAGAACCCATTCCTGAAGAACTGATTCACACGCTGGAAATGGATATCACCCATAATTTCCGAGTTGATGAATATGTGGGTTATAAAGGCCCCTCTTCCAATGACTATGTCTATGCCATTTTTATTGAGCGACTAGACATGTTTATCAAAGATATTAGGATGCAAAAATGTAAAATAAAGATAGGTCCAGACTTGTTCATTGTGGTGAACCATCTCGATCTCTATAAATTCACCCAACAAAAGCTGCCTGAGGAAGTGTGCCACAAGCTTGCTATATTGAATATACCAAAGGCTAAGCAGCAAACACCCAGCCAGAAATATGAATCATTTGACAACATTAAGAAAGAAATTCAGGAATACCTGAAAGAAATAAGGAATCTCCCGAAGGACGAGAGGCAGAAGGCAATCCGTCGCCTTTACCTGAAGTGGCATCCAGACAAAAACCCAAACAACATTGAAGTGACAACGAAGCTGTGTCACTTTATTCAAGAGAAAGTGAAGCAACTAGATATAATCCACACTGAGGACAGAAGCAGCTCTTCAAATTACAAAAACTCCTTTTCTAGTAAAGAGGAAGATTTTTCTTCATTTTTTAACCAATGGAATAGTGAGGCATCAAGGCATAAGCAGAGCCAATCTCAGCAGAAAAAAAGTCAGTCTGCTAATGACTTCTGGTCATTCCCAAAGAAAAGTCAGTCCAATCCAGAAGAGGCTCAGAGATGGTTTAGACAAGCAAAATGTGACCTTAGGGCAGCGTTTAATGACCTGGGCTGCACTGGTCTAGACTGCACTGCCACTGAATGGCTTTATTTTAAAATCCATCAAGCTGTGGAAAAAGCTTTAATTGCTGCTGAGTACATGAAAAGTGGGAAGTGGGTTAGTGACCAAAGCATTACTTACCTTGCTAGCCAGGTATCGAGCTACAGCATAAAGCTGTCAGACATAGAAAGCATGGTGAACAAACTCAAGGAGCACGGAGTAGACAGCAAGAAGACCCAGTATCCCAACTACCACTCTCAGCCCCACGTCCCAAATGACCAATTCAAGGCAGGACATGAACAAGAGGTTCTGTCTTTAGCACAAACAGTGTTGGACAATATTGGAGAATACATCATGAGTCACTGATTGAGAAAATCCTTCTGTTCAATGATCAATGTTTCAGTGAAATAAAAAAAATCATTACCTGACTTTAGCCCAGAAACATTGTTTGAGAAAATGCAGGATACACTAAACTTCCTTTAACCTGGTTAAGTACATCAAACCTGTTGCCTACAAATACTGATTTCATGACCTGTACTTTAACATTGTGTACACAAGTTTTTGACACTGAGATGCCTGCCATTCAAACAATTTACAGTAATGGAAATGCTGACAAAAGGCTAACAATTTCACTTTAATTTGCTTAAGTCAGTTTCTCTTATGTACCTATCTGTTAATTAAATGTTTCTGTTCAGTGAATATAAACTGAATCTAAAACCATTTTCTACCTGCATTCGTTACATTCCATTTTGTAAACAGGAATTTACAACTAAAATACATATTCAATGAATACATTTTTTGTCTGAACAAAACATGTTAAGTGTGTTGCTCAAGTTATACAATTGTGGCCAGTTATACTGCCACACTTTCAAATGAAAGTGCATTCAAGCAATCCACCCACAGACATTAGAAGTTTTCCATTGCAGTTAGAAGTGCCATTGCCTGAAATTATACTGTGGAAAACTACTAATATTCCCATGGAATTTGGACAAGTGAATGCATTGTTGGGGCAAGCATGTTATTCACTTTACAGAAACTATATTTTTAATTAGGTACTTGGGCACATCTGTCTCGAGTTTCACTGTTGGTTTTAATGTAAAACACAGTATTTAACAGCATTTGATTCAAGTGTTGTGATGACCTTTGTTCAACTCTTAAAGGTGTAACTACATTCCATATAAAATAAACCCCATCTTGTGCTGTGTTGGCTGGGTGCCCTTAGGCAACTGTTGGTGTCAGTGGTCCTGAGCTGGGGGGGGCGGGAGCGGGGTGGGGGGGGGGGGGGGTAAAACCAGATTGCTGTCTAGTGATTCACACAATGAATGAAGACAAAATCAGGTTAGTGGTGATGTTCTCACAGTGAAACTATTTACCAACACTCAGTGTCTGCACTCACATCAAAAATGGTGACTTGGGCAAGGTAATGCAGGGTTGTATCCAACAGGAGGCAGTGCCTTAAAGAGGGAGAACTTTGGTAAACACGGTGTTTTCTATCTGGGGAATGTGGAATTCGATTGTAATATAGAGTAGGGTACAGTATTTGTGTAGTGAGACCTGTTCTGTGATGTCTTCTGGCAGGGAGTCATTCCATAAATAGAGCAAGTGATTTGATTCATTCACAAATCCTGCAAAAGTTCACACTACCCGAGTCTTGCAGAGGCTTATGAAAACCTGTGACAATAAATTACTTGGTTTATCCATAGAAAGTGCCACATCTATTCCAGTCTGAATACCAATTGGGGGAGATTTGACCTGGATCGAACCCCTATTTGCTGGTTGTTTTAAATGAATAGCTTTCATAACAGCCAGGTAAATATCTTCATTACTTTTCACATTTACGCAACACAGTATAGCGTAGATATCACTGTCAGCACTGTACATTTACCATATTTCTCTGTCCACGATTTAACACAGATATCTCCCCCTGTATTTTAATTGGGATATAGCAGACAGAGCAATGTACTAAGAATTTGTTAAATGTTCAGTTGCGTTTATCACAATTTCTAAGCTAGTATGTTTAAAGCACATAATTAGATTTAAAACTATAGTGAAAGACTTAGTGTAAAAATAGAAAAGATTAAACATGTACATTGAAATGTGCACAGGATTTCATATATTAAAGTATGTTACATCAGCAATTGTCCTTCTGTTATGAACATTATATCATAACAAAACTGAACCAGAGCTGGAACGAGATCGCCACTAATGATGCACTGAGAGTCCTGGGTGCAAGACCATCATCTCCCCAAGTCTGAGGAGGATTTCCTAGTTTATAATAGTTTTGATGACATTTAGGCTGCCTGCCCTCGGTTATTGGGTACTAATTTTTTTAAAGATATTTGAACACATTTATTACAACTGATCCATAGAATCAGAGAATCATGGAAATTTATAGCAGGGAAGGAGGCTATTTCGGCCCATCGTGTGTGCATCAGCTGACCAAGAGCTACCCAGGCTAATCCCACTTTCCAGCTCTTGGTCCGTAGCCCTGTAGGTTACGATACATTAAGTGCACATCCAAGTATTTTTTTTAATGTGGTGAGGGTTTCTGCCTCTACCACCCTTTCAGACCCCCACTGCCCTCTGGGTGAAGCAATGTCCCCTCATATCTCCTCTAAACCTCCCCCCAATTATTTTAAATCTGTGTCCCCTGGTTGTTGACCCCTCTGCCAAGGGGGCCCTTCCTATCCACTCTATCCAGGCCCCTCATAATTTTGTGCACCTCAATAAAGTCTCCCCTCAGCCTCCCCTGTTCCAAAGAAAACAGACCTAACAGATCCAATCTTTCCTCATAGCCAAAATTTTCCAGTCCAGGCAACATCCTAATAAATCTCCTCTGCAATCTTTCCAGTGCAATCACATTTTTCCTGTAATGCGGTGACCAGAACTGCATGCAGTACTCCAGCTGCAGCCTAACTAGTGTTTTATACAGTTCAAGCATAACCTCCCTGCTCTTATGCTCCACTCCTCGACTAATAAAGGCAAATATTCCATCTGCCTTCTTAACCACCTATCTACCTGGCCTGCTACCTTTAGGGATCTGTATTCCAAGGTCCCTTTGTTACTCTATACTTTTCAGTGTTGTACCATTTATTGTGTACTCCCTTTCCTTGTTAGCCCTCTCCCAATGCATTACCTCAAACTTCTCCAGATTGAATTCCGTTTGCCACTGTTCTGACCAGTACATTGATATCTTCTTGAGTCCACAGCTTTCTTCTTCATTGTCAACCATACAGCCTATTTTCTCTTTAGATCCAAGAACAGATAGATTTTTTGCGCATGTAGGTTGTTCTATATTCTGGCAGCCACACAGTAAGTTAGGATCCATTGCTATATGAACAGGAGTCTCAAGCACTTATCTCAGACTCCTACAGTTAGGAATAGCCAGTTACTAACATCACATGAACAAAAAGGACAGGAAAATATCAAGTGGTCCATTCAGATATGCCTCTCCCCAGAGATGGTACAGTCTGTATGCACTACCAACCTACCCCTGCCCCAATCCCCAAGTCACATAAGTTTGCAGGAGAGGCAACAACCCTTAGTCCAATTTAGGAAAAGAACTCTGGGAAATTCTCTCCTATCCCCAAGGCTATCAATCAAACTCCAGGAAGCTGCAGCAACTGATAGCATTAGTTGCAGGGAGCCCAGTTATCTCCGGGAACTTCACATGTCCCATTGGCAGGGACTGGTCCAGCTCCCTGCTGCAGGCATGGAACCACACTCCCACACTCGCTGCAGATTCCAGAGGCCTGGCCTCACTGCAATCTAACCTAACACTGTGTTTTCTTATTTTGAACTGGGACTCTTTAGTTCCATCCTATCGAGCTAAAATAACCTGTGCACCTGAACTGGGTATTTCCTTCATCGTGCTAAAAACCTCAATCATAGTTGGTGAGAACCAAAACGACTCTAGATGCAGTTTACATATAAGAACATAAGAATTAGGAACAGGAGTAGGCCATCTAGCCCCTCGAGCCTGCTCCGCCATTCAACAAGATCATGGCTGATCTGATACACAATGCAATAATGTGAGCCACATCAAGATGCATCACATGTTATGACAAAAACAGAAAATGCTGAGCAGATCAGGCAGCATCAGTGGAGGGAGAGGGAGTTACTGTTTCAGGTGGAGACCTTTCGTCAGCTCCTCCAGTCCGTATCCACAGTGTGTACCTGGACCATGGACCCCGCACTGTCCCTAACCCTGTTGATTCTGGATTCTTTTTTCCTCAATCTGTTTCAGCGAATACACTGAGGCGAACACCAAAGAAGCTTATAACAAAGCAGACTTTATTAATTGTTTCACCGGCCGGGACTTATCAGAACGAAGGAACGCTCTCCCTCAGAGTGCGCCCACTTCCCTCAGACAAGCCCCGTTACAATGTGGGGGCGCAACAGTTATACACTTTCAGTACGTAATACAATTGAAAGACATTCAGTTCACCCTATCCTTTGTGATCCCTCCTTCCCTTTGTCCACTCATGAGCCGATACCTGGCCTTCCTTGCCCAATTAAATACGGTCAAGTGGTTACAGCAACTGTTTTTCACAAAGAGTTTCTCACACATTGCAACAAAGAGCTTTCTCACACATTGCTTGTAAATGTTACAATTTTACTGGTGTGACTAGTAAGTTAGACCTTGAGCAAGTCTGTTAATTGTGCTGATGTTGTAATATTTGCAGTCTGACATTCTTTTAGTTATTTTCCATTATTCCTTTGTTCACTTCACTGTCTTTATTGCTTATACATTTTCACACATTCACATTCCCCCCTTTTATCATTCCATGATAACCCTGGTGATTATTCCAGGAGTATCGCATTCAGCCGTTCGCACTCTCTTTCCTGATCCTCCTTGTCGAGTAGGTTTTTAGTTTGCTGGATCATAACCCGGGAGCCCCTGGCCACAAGAGGGTTTGCTAATCTTGCCATCATGACTTTACAACAAAGGTTAAAGCAACCAATAATCAAGCAACAGGTAATTATTACTACGATGAGAATAATTGCTCCATGCATAGGATACGATCCCCAGGATCCACCTAACAGCCAATCAAACCAGCCCACTCCTCCTGCAGGGGTGGATAACTTCTTTACCTCCCTTCTTATGTGATTAGCGAGATTGGTTATGTTTTCTGAATTATCGGGGATGTAAGTGCAACATTCAGATCCTATCAGGACACATGTTCCCCCTTTCTCAGCTAACAGATAATCGAGGGCCATTCGACTCTGTAATGCTACGGTCCGTATGGCTATTATTTTGGCCGTGATGCCCTCCAGAGCTTCAGTAGTATAGTTAGCTATCTGTTCCAATACCCTCTCTATATTCTGTACTTCATCCATGATGCGTGCTATCTCGAATGGGAACATCATGACCCCAAAGAACCTCTCGATGGGGGTGAGGGCTCGCCTGTGTCGGCTGGAGGCATGTACTTCCGCCAGGGTACGTATTTGCCGCACAAATGGCACCACATATCCCATATAGCAGGACCCTGTCCATCGTCTAGGTAACCAGGGGTATGCCCTATGCCCGCACACAAAATACGTGCCGTTATACGCTGCCTTTATATATATTGTGTTGGGGTCCCAAGACTGGGCCCACAGACCTCCACCTGTTTTATTCGGAAGCTGAGAGAGGATAGTGACTCGTGCACCTGTTGTGATGTTGAGGTTGGGTGGGCAATCGCTGTACCCTATGATATGTCCTTTCTGCTGGTGTCATTTCGGGTTAAACATATGGCCCCGGTTGGCCTCCCGATCCCCGAGGTATTGGTCAGGACTAAGAATGGGGGTTCCTTCTTATGGTCATAGGGTGGTTGGTACCATCCCTGGAACGTTTGACTAATGGGGTACCCAGCACTCTCCCACTCGGTGACGTCCCCGTGGTTGTCCAAGCGGTAACGGTATGATGCTCCTCCTGGCCTCCGTGATCCCTCTCTTGACCCACCTTTCATCTCCCGTATTTGCATTGGCCCCCCTCCGCTCATGCTAGTCTGGCTCAGAAGCCACTTGACAGTCTCAGTTCGGGTCAGTGGAACGGGGCGCAAAGGAATTCCCCCTTGGAATGTATAGGGATATGTGAACACACCCAACATCTAGAAAAGTTCCCGTTTTGCGCATAAACATAAGACATGTATAGGAATGTGTTTACATGGAGTTCCCTTCGTTGTCTTGCCCTCTGTATCTTATAAGCCGCCAATGCCATTATACTACAAAGAATCCACCACCCCATAGCTATGGGTTAAGTGGATATCATCCAATGTCCTCTGTACCCGTCAGGTTCCAAGAGTCCCAAGGACCCGGTTTGTCCAACGGGGAATTGGAGGCACACAACCTTCAGCAGCTCGTCTGCTCGCCCGAATGTTCCACTTATTCAGCTATGGGATAGAGGAAGTCTGTAACATGAATATAGAGGATAGTTAAGGAGTGATAAGCTTGCAATGATGCAGGTGAACCCAGGCACTTCTCCCTTCAACCTTAGCTGCAGTGGGGGTAGTGAGTCACACCTGAAAAGGCCCCTCCCATCGTGTCTCTAATCCTTTTCGAATCCATTTCTTAATCAGGACATACTTCCCTGGTGCCACGAGGGACAATTCGGGCGAAACTGGGAGGTCGAGGTGAGCATCTCGAACTTAGTTGTGGGCTATTCGCAGAGCCTGAGTCAGGGAAAGAACATAGGTGGTCATTTCCTTAGTCATGTGGTGGAACTGGACAGTGGAGGGGACATTCTGATTCCAGGGGGTCCTAAGGGGTCTACCATAAATGACCTCAGCGGGGGTTAGTCTAGCCGTACCAGTAGGGGTAGTGCGGATCTGGAATAGGGCTATGGGAAGGAGTTTAAGCCAATTGAGTCCGGTTGATGCTACCAGTTTTGCAAGCTTGGTTTTAAGAGTTTGATTAGCACGTTCAACTAATCCCGCAGCTTGGGGTCGGTCGGCACAATGCAGCTGCTGGTTAATGTGCATCTGGGAACAGAATTCTTTGTTAACTTGGCCAATAAAGTGAGGGCCATTATCGGAACTCAGTCGAGCTGGGATACCATATCTAGGAACAATTTCCTCATTAACACTTTAACAACAGTTTGAGCCTTATTGTCCAGGGTAGGGTAAGCTTCGATCCATTTGCTGAACACATCCACTATTACAAACACATATTTGTAACACTGAACTCTTTGCAAATCAATGAAGTCCAACTGCAAGGTCTCAAAGGGATCTTCTGGTAGGGGCGTCTTACCCCAATCACAGGGGACTCCCTTCCCTGGATTATGCTGTTGGCAACCAAGGCAGCGACTACTGATGTTCTGGGCCAGCGCCTGGAGTCTAGGGTGCCACCAAGTGGCCAAAAGCGTGTCACTTGTCCTTGCTCCACAATGAGTAGCAAAGTGCATACATTCAATAACCCATAAGGCCAACTCGTCAGACATGCAAGTCTGTTCCGCGGGAGTGGTCCAGAGTTTAGAGACATTGTCATAAGTACATCCATAATCTTTCCACAACAGTTTATCTTTTTCAGGAGCGTCCTCCTGTGCTTTAATGACATCTTGGATGGTTGGCATTGGTTTTTCCGAGGCTAACTTATCCTTTGCAGGATTTTTAGTTTGACTCATCATTCTGGGCACAATCATTTGTTGTCCACGAGAGGCCTGTTTGGCCTCTTGGTCAGCACAGCGGTTTCCGATATCAACCGGAGATTTTCTGGTTGTGTGGGCGGTACATTTGACACTGGCAATGCGCTTGGGGAGCATGAGGGCTTGCAACAAGTCAGATACTAGCTGCTTATGGGATATCTCATTCCCATTTGAGGTTAGGAATCCCCTATTTTTCCATAATTGTCCGAAATCATGGGCTACCCCAAAGGCATACCCAGAGTCGGTATAGATATTGACCTTGAGGTCTTTAGCCAAGATACAGGCTCGGGTGAGGGCGAATAGTTCAGCTTGTTGGGCGGAATAGGCGGTCTCAAAGGCGGCAGATTCCAGGACCTGATTCTCCTGGTCTACTATGGCGTATCCCGATTTTCGTCCGCCTTCTGGGTCAATGGAAGAGATCCGTCAACATACAGAATACAGTCGGGGTCCTCCATTGGTACATCAACTAAATCCTCCCTGACCGAGTTAGCTTCTTGAATTAAAGATAAACGGTCATGACTTGGTTCTTCCTCATCTTGGGGTGGCTCGGTAAGAAAACAGGCCGGTTTAATGGCAGTACAGTGCCGAAAGGTCAGCCTCGGGTTATTTAGTCGGTAGATCTCATATCTACTCTGCCTGGCCATGGTAAGGTGTTGAGTCTGCAGTTGACCCAAGAGGGCAGCTACGGAGTGAGAGGTGTATACAACAATATCCTGCTGGAGGGTAAGGTTGGCGGCAGATTGAAGGCTATTGTAGATGGCGGTTAATATTTGAGTACATACAGGGTGCCCCAGGGCAACGGGGTCTATTTTAGAAGAGTAGTAGGCAACAGGCCTATGCTTATCCCCGTGTTTCTGAGTTAAGACAGCGGTAGCACAATCTTTCAGGATCGTACAATACAGTTGAAAGGGCCGGTCATAGAGGGGCCGGCCCAAAGCCGGAGCTTGCAGCAGGGCTGTCTTTAGTTCCTTAAAGGCTTGGACGTCTGCGGTTTCTATTTCAAAGCTGCCTTCCTTGGTTGTGTACGGTGAGGTGCTTGGTCATCGGGGTAATATTAGGGATCCAGGATCTACAGTAATTGATCATCCCCAACCACTGTCGCATTTGTCTAGCCGTGCTAGGGACTTGAAACTGGCAGATGGGTTCGACTCGGCTAGCCTCCAAGGCTCGGTGGGTGCCTGATAAAATGATCCCAAGAAATTTGACTTGAGACTGGCCAATTTTGACCTTTGATGGGGAAACTATGTATCCCAGGGAGGACAAGTAATTCAGTAACTGATTAGCATCCTCCTGATTACTTGGTTCATCTGCGCTGGATACCAGTAAATCATCCACATACTGAATTAAAGTGGATCCCTTAGTCAGCGTGAGGGACTGTAACTGTTTCTGCAGGCACCTTGAGAATAAGGTCGGGGAGTGGATGAACCCTTGGGGAAGTCTAGTCCATGTATATTGCTGTCCCTGGTAAGTGAAGGCGAACAGATACTGACTCGCCTGGGCTAGCGGCAAGGCGAAGAAGGCATGTTGGAGGTCTATTATTGCGAAGATCTTGGCGTTTGCTGGGATTAACGACAGTATCTGTGCTGGGTTGGGAACCAGAGCGTGAAGGGGCTGGACCATAGCATTGATGGCTCGACGGTCTTGAACCAAACAGAACTGATTTGTTTTTCCTGGCTTAGGGACTGCCAGTATTGGTGTATTACACGGGGACTGACATTGAACCAAAATCCCCTGTTCCACTCGTCCCTTGATTAATCGGTGGATACTTGGTATTGCCTGTGGTTTCAGTGGGTACTGACGGATGGAGGGCCAGTCCACATTGTCCTGTACTAGGATCTCAATCGGATCAATTGGGGTATAGCCCACTTGGGAGGGGTCCTCTGCCCATATGTGAGGATCCACGTAATCGGGTGTATTGATACCGATGTGGTGGCATAGTACCGTCAGGACCTTCTCGGGATCCCTGTGAAATTGGACCGTCCGGCCATGTCCCACAATCTGCAAATCCGGGCTGGTAGGGTCAGCCTCGTCGATAGCTTGGCGCACCATAATTCCTAAATCTCTGGCATGGTGGGGAGGTAAAACTTCGCGAGTGACGTGGGGTGCCACCGTTGGGGGCTGCCGCCACAACTTTCTATTCATTTCCACAAAATCTGCTTTCCCCTCCGGTCCAGACACTCTGGCTCTTAGGAGGATTTCCCACTCCTCTCCCACGTGATCCTGGTAGAAATTCTGGAAATCCTGATTCTTACCACTAGGATCATAGGCTAGGGTCACATGATAGGGCGCTTGGGGCAAATCCAGGGACCACCATTGAGGGGTCTGTGTAGTGTAGCACTGCCATTTAAAGGTTCCTTGCTTTACAACGATCCCATCATCCCCGCATGCCAGATGCAACTGAAATTTACAGAGGAGATCCCGAGCCATCAAGTTACAGTCCAAATTGGTGGTAATAACAAACCGATGTTCCACAGATTCTTCTTTTGTAATTTACTTTAACTGGTTCTGACACTGGGAATGTTGAGACTTGTCCCAGGAATCCTGACAATCCCTGTGTCTCGGTGGAGGCGGGGAGTTTAAGCTTCGACTGCACAGAGGACATGGAAGCTCCTGTATCTATTAAGAAGGGTTGCCACTCATGTTGAATTTTTAGCGATATCATTGGTTCCTCATCCGAGGAAGGTCCTCGTACAGTCAAGCTGCGTGGTCAGTATCGATATTCGGGTGGCAGTTGGGCAAAGGGGTTGTTCTGGGAGAAATTAGTATAAAATCCCCGTCCTCTCCCCCCTTGCCCCCCTCCTTTTCCTCCTCTTCCTTTTTCGTGCCGAGGGAAGGGGCATTCCCTGCTCCAATGTCCTTCCTGTCCACAATTAAAGCATCGTCCGCTCCTTCCCCAGCCCTGGCCGCCTCCCATACCCGATCGAGGGCCATAAGCGGGTCTACAGTTTGCGGGGCCTGGACTGTTGGGGTGTTGGTTATACCCGTATTCTCTGTTATCCACCCATCTCCTTACACAGTGCTGTGGTTCCATTTGATATCCCCTTGGGGCAGGTTTCGGTCTTTCCCCTTGAGGAGGCTCTTCCTCTCTAGTCACGTATTCAGTCTTGACCCGGGTTGGGGGCGCACCTCCCCCCTCTCCTTTCTTTTCCTGCCAATAATATTTCACTGCTCTCTCCATCTGGGCCTGACTGTTATCTGCCCAATTCATATTATTGGTCCGGATAGCGTGAGCAATCGAATGGGGTAGGCACAGAAGTAGAATAGTGCAGAATTGAGGTGAATTATCTCCCGCCCGGAAGGCATTATCTCCAGATTGACCTCCGTATATTTCAATGAATCTTTCCATGAATTCGTCGGCATTTTCGTCTCGCTTGGGTTTAGTTTCTAATACTGCGGCCATACTGATGGGCTTCTGAAAGGTTATGCCGAGGGCGGTGAAAACAGCGTTTAGGCGGTCCTGGGCGTTATTAGGGTGTGCAGCCAACAATGCGTCATGGGTTGCATGTCTTAAGTGAGCTAGAAATCGGGAGTGCTCAGTTGGGCTCAGGGTCTGCTGTACCAGGGCCTACAGGTCCCTTGATTCTGCATTATAAACTGCAATGGTAGCCCGGAGATGATCTGTAAACTTGACAGGTTCCCTTTTTCGATCTGGCATGGTGGCCAGAATGGCCATAATTTCGCTCGGTTTCCAAGGCACATAGACATCTATGGTGGGGTGGTCTGCAGCTTGTTGTGCGTCAGGGTTTGGCATTGGTCAAACCGGGAGCTGCCGCCGGGGCTTGGGGGTGGGGGTGTCAATCTTGGAAGACGTTTCTGGGTCGGCGGGTGGCTCAGAGCTGTCTGACCGCACAGCACCTCCGCGTCCCGATCGGCAGAAGGGTTTGTTTTGCCTTCCGCGACTGGCATTCTGACTGGCGGATTCACGGGCTGCTTGTTCCTTATAGATCTGCCCTTCCGGGTGTGAGATCTGGTCCTCTCGGCTACATGGCGGATTTGAGTCGCTATCAGAGGATGAAGGGTCCGTCTGGGCTTGTTGGTTCGTTGATGTGGGGTTAGGGTAATCCTTACCTCCTACCGCCGGAGTGTAAGGTGGAGGTTGGAAAGGGGACTGTGGTAAGGGGTCAGGGGCTGCAGGAGGCGCCGTTGGGCACCGAGTCAGTGACCATTCATCAATTTCATCATCAGCCTCAGTCAACGCAAAGCCAACCATTTGACTACGTAGTCGGTCAATTGCTTTCTCAGTGGTCCCAATGGATCTCTTAGTACGTTTTTCGTGCGCGCATTCTTTTTTTAAGACGTCTACGGTTTTAACATGTCCTCCTTCTGTCAATGAGAATCCTAATTTAGTGGCGTTTTCCTGCCAACTTGACAGAAGCGATGCATCTTTTAATTTTTGACAATAATGTCGCCACGTGGCAATTAAATTCTTGTCCCTTTTCCCTCGTCCCCTTCTCCAAATCAATCCCTGTGCCCTTTTTTGCTACCTCTACGCTTCTAGTGCCACCTAGGGGCCATTGGTCATCTCCTAATAGTTTGTTCAGGGCTCCAGATAACAGTCAAAATTGTTCAGCTCTTTCAGGGAATTCTTCACATAACTTTTGTAGCAGACTACCCGTATCGTAGTTTTATCTAACTGATTACCCATCCTCGCGTCGACCCGCGTTTTGTCAATGTTCTAATTAGTCCTGATTGTCCCCGCGTTGCCCCGCGGTGGTTTAGGTTACCTTATCCAGAGCCTAGGCGGACGAAGTGATATATAAGATCGACGCCATACCTGGCATAAGTACAATTTAAAATTTACTCAGTCCCGCGTCGCCCCGCGGCTTAATTTTACGTAATTCCATAACCTCCGCGTCGCCGCGTGGTTTTTTCCCCTCCGCGTCGCCGCGCGATTTAACCTAACCCTATCTAACCTAGCCCTATCCTCTGCGTCGACCCGCGGTTCGCGTCGCCGCGCGATTTAACCTAGCCCTATCTAACCTAGCCCTATCCTCCGCGTCGCCGCGCGGTTTAAATCCAATCAGTGCCTAGTGATATACAAGGTCGACGTCACACCTGACTTGGACACTTATTCCCTATAAGCCTTACTTAATTTGTTCTAGGTTCCAGATTTCCCTATTTAAATCCAATCAGTACCTAGAAGGGCCAAGTGATATACAAGGTCGACATCACACCTGACTTGGACACTTATTTCCTAAGTTTAGAAGGTATTCGCCAGATTGACCTGGATCTCATTCAGGACACTACCTGAGAACCAGCGAGTGGCCAAACTTTCCTCAGACTTTTGGAACTGAAGGAAACTAAAGTGGTATTTTAAAGTATACTCACTCCAGTGGCCACTTTCCTCCCGTCTCGTCCAAGGCTAGTCTGGCTCTTAATTCGCAAGTTTTCGGCAGTCGTCTGTTGAGATCCCACTTCTGACACCAAATGTTGATTCTGGATTCTTTTTCCCTCAATCTGTTTCAGCGAATACACTGAGGCAAACACCAAAGAAGCTTATAACAAAGCAGACTTTATTAATTGTTTCACCGGCCGGGACTTATCAGAACGAAGGAACGCTCTCCCTCAGAGTGCGCCCACTTCCCTCAGACAAGCCCCGTTACAATGTAAGGTTGCAACGGTTATACACTTTCAGTACGTAATACAATTGAAAGACATTCAGTTCACCCTATCCTTTGTGATCCCTTCTTCCCTTTGTCCACTCATGAGCCGATACCTGGCCTTCCTTGCCCAATTAAATACGGTCAAGTGGTTACAGCAACTGTTTTTCACAAAGAGCTTTCTCACACATTGCAACAAAGAGCTTTCTCACACATTGCTTGTAAATGTTACAATTTTACTGGCGTGACTAGTAACTTAGACCTTGAGCAAGTCTGTTAATTGTGCTGATGTTGTAATATTTGCAGTCTGACATTATATTTTAGTTTTAGTTATTTTCCATTATTCCTTTGTTCACTTCACTGTCTTTATTGCTTATACATTTTCACACATTCACAACCCCATGTCGATCAAGCAGGCCGATTGATATCTCTGGACACAATCGGTCCATTTCTTCTTAAAGGTATCAACTGACTCGAGAAACTTTCCTGATGGGTCTGTCCCACTATACTGTGGGAAAATCCTGCTCATCTCTAACCCTGCTGGAGGCTTGTGAATTACTCAGTGGTTTGTAGCAGGAAAGAGGAGAGAAAGGACAAGCCAGCAGATAATGTACCCTGCAGTGGCAGTAACCGAGGTAAGTGGCCTCTGAACTGGGCACAGTCAGGGTGCTGGGGGCAGGAGGGTCAGGGTGCTGGGGACAGTCAGGGTGCTGGGCACAGTCAGGGTGCTGGGGCAGGAGGGTCAGGGTGCTGGGGACAGTCAGGGTGCTGGGGACAGTCAGGGTGCAGGGGACAGGAGGGTCAGGGTGCTGGGGCAGTCAGGGTGCTGGGGACAGTCAGGGTGCTGGGTACAGGAGGGTCAGGGTGCTGGGACAGGAGGGTCAGGGTGCTGGGGAAGTCAGGGTGCTGGGGGCAGGAGAGTCAGGGTGCTGGGGCAGGAGGGTCAGGGTGCTGGGGACAGTCAGGGTGCTGAGGAAAGGAGGGTCAGGGTTCTGGGGCAGGAGGGTTAGGGTGCTGGGGACAGTCAGGGTGCAGGGGACAGTCAGGGTGCAGGGGACAGTCAGGGTGCTGGGGCAGGAGGGTCAGGGTGCTGGGACAGGAGGGTCAGGGTGCTGGTGCAGGAGGGTCAGGGTGCTGGGGACAGTCAGGGTGCAGGGGACAGTCATGGTGCTGGGGGCAGGAGGGTCAGGGTGCTGGGGCAGGAGGGTCAGGGTGCTGGGGGCAGTCAGGGTGCAGGGGACAGGAGGGTCAGGGTGCTGGGGCAGTCAGGGTGCTGGGGACAGTCAGGGTGCTGGGGACAGGAGGGTCAGGGTGCTGGGACAGGAGGGTCAGGGTGCTGGGGAAGTCAGGGTGCTGGGGGCAGGAGAGTCAGGGTGCTGGGGCAGGAGGGTCAGGGTGCTGGGGACAGTCAGGGTGCTGAGGAAAGGAGAGTCAGGGTTCTGGGGCAGGAGGGTTAGGGTGCTGGGGACAGTCAGGGTGCAGGGGACAGTCAGGATGCAGGGGACAGTCAGGGTGCTGGGGGCAGGAGGGTCAGGGTGCTGGGACAGGAGGGTCAGGGTGCTGGTGCAGGAGGGTCAGGGTGCTGGGGACAGTCAGGGTGCAGGGGACAGTCATGGTGCTGGGGGCAGGAGGGTCAGGGTGCTGGGGCAGGATGGTCAGGGTGCTGGGGGCAGTCAGGGTGCAGGGGACAGGAGGGTCAGGGTGCTGGGGCAGTCAGGGCGCTGGGGGCAGGAGGGTCAGGGTGCTGGGGCAGTCAGGGTGCTGGAGCAGGAGGGTCCAGGGTGCTGGGGCAGTCAGGGTCAGGGTGCTGGGGCAGGAGAGTCAGGGTGCTGGGGACAGGAGGGTCAGGGTGCTGGGGCAGGAGGGTCAGGGTGCTGGGGCAGGAGGGTCAGGGTGCTGGGGACAGGAGGGTCAGGGTGCTGGTGCTGGGGCAGCAGAGGGGATCTGAGAGGATTCATGCTTCAAAGATTTATTAAATAATTCAGAGATATATCCGGAAACAAAGGCAATAATTGGAGGGGAAACCAGATAGACCAATGGGTTGATGTTCCAGTGGGGGACATTTACACCAATCCCGATTTCGAGCAGAGATGGAGTGGTTCAGGGGACCCGGGGACCCGGGACCTGGGGCTCCGGCCGGTGAGCGGTTTGTTGCGGTGGAACTCCGGTAAGACCAGACCCTTTGTTCGCGAACAGAGCCGCCGGCCTCGGGCTGACATCAGCCGCTGCCGCAGTGAGTAATGCGGCGGGCCGCTCACACACTCGCAAAGTTTTAATGCCCGGTCAGACCCCAGCAGAGGACAAACTCACAGAGACTCGACTCTGGTAAAAGCGGCGGGAGATTGACCGGGACCCGGGCTAGTGAGGGGGGTCTGTACCCCGGGGACACAGGTTGTGGGGGTCTGTACCCCGGGGACACGGGTTGTGGGGGGTCTGTACCCCGGGGACACGGGTTGTGGGGGGTCTGTACCCCGGGGACACAGGTTGTGGGGGTCTGTATCCCGGGGACACGGGTTGTGGGGGGTCTGTACCCCGGGGACACAGGTTGTGGGGGTCTGTATCCCGGGGACACGGGTTGTGGGGTCTGTACCCCGGGGACACGGGTTGTGGGGGGTCTGTACCCCGGGGACACGGGTTGTGGGGGTCTGTACCCCGGGGACACGGGTTGTGGGGGGTCTGTACCCCGGGGACACAGGTTGTGGGGGTCTGTATCCCGGGGACACGGGTTGTGGGGGGTCTGTACCCCGGGGACACAGGTTGTGGGGGTCTGTATCCCGGGGACACGGGTTGTGGGGTCTGTACCCCGGGGACATGGGTTGTGGGGTCTGTACCCCGGGGACATGGGTTGTGGGGTCTGTACCCGGGGACACGGGTTGTGGGGGGTCTGTACCCCGGGGACATGGGTTGTGGGGTCTGTACCCAGGGACACGGGTTGTGGGGGGTCTGTACCCCGGGGACACGGGTTGTGGGGGGTCTGTACCCCGGGGACACGGGTTGTGGGGGTCTGTACCCCGGGGACACGGGTTGTGGGGGGTCTGTACCCCGGGGACACGGGTTGTGGGGTCTGTATCCCGGGGACACGGGTTGTGGGGTCTGTACCCCGGGGACACAGGTTGTGGGGGGTCTGTACCCCGGGGACACGGGTTGTGGGGTCTGTATCCCAGGGACACGGGTTGTGGGGTCTGTACCCCGGGGACACAGGTTGTGGGGGGTCTGTACCCCGGGGACACGGGTTGTGGGGTCTGTATCCCGGGGACACGGGTTGTGGGGTCTGTACCCCGGGGACACGGGTTGTGGGGTCTGTACCCCGGGGACACAGGTTGGAGGGGGTCTGTACCCCAGAGACACGGGTTGGGGGGTCTGTACCCCGGGGACACAGGTTGGAGGGGGTCTGTACCCCAGGGACACGGGTTGGAGGGGGTCTGTACCCCAGGGACACGGGTTGGAGGGGGTCTGTACCCCAGGGACACGGGTTGGGGGGTCTGTATCCCGGGGACACGGGTTGTGGGGTCTGTACCCCGGGGACACAGGTTGTGGGGGGTCTGTACCCCGGGGACACGGGTTGTGGGGTCTGTATCCCGGGGACACGGGTTGTGGGGTCTGTACCCCGGGGACACGGGTTGTGGGGTCTGTACCCCGGGGACACAGGTTGGAGGGGGTCTGTACCCCAGAGACACGGGTTGGGGGGTCTGTACCCCAGGGACACAGGTTGGAGGGGGTCTGTACCCCAGGGACACGGGTTGGAGGGTGTCTGTACCCCGGGGACACAGGTTGGAGGGGGTCTGTACCCCAGGGACACGGGTTGGGGGGGTCTGTACCCCGGGGACACAGGTTGGAGGGGGTCTGTACCCCGGGGACACGGGTTGGGGGGTCTGTACCCCAGGGACACGGGTTGGGGGGTCTGTACCCCGGTGACACAGGTTGGAGGGGGTCTGTACCCCGGGGACACAGGTTGGAGGGTGTCTGTACCCCAGGGACACGGGTTGGGGGGGTCTGTACCCCGGGGACACAGGTTGGAGGGGGTCTGTACCCCTGGGACACGGGTTGGGGGGTCTGTACCCCGGGGACACGCGTTGGGGGAAGTCTGTACCCCGGGGACACAGGTTGGAGGGGGGCCTGTACCCCGGGGACACAGGTTGGAGGGGGGTCTGTACCCCGGGGACACGCGTTGGGGGGAGTCTGTACCCCGGGGACACAGGTTGGAGGGGGGCCTGTACCCCGGGGACACAGGTTGGAGGGGGGTCTGTACCCCGGGGACACGGTTTGGGGGGCCTGTACCCGGGTTGAACATAAGAAATGGGAGCAGGACCTATATGGATCTCGAGCAGCTCCGCCATTCAATAAGATCAGGGTTGATCTGATCCTGGCCTCAACTCCACTTCCCTGCCCGCTCCCCATAACCCTTGACTAAAATCTGTCTATCTCCCCCTTAAATATATTCAATGTCCCAGCCTCCACAGCTCTCTGGGGCAGAGAATTCCACAGATTCACCCCCCTCTGAGAGAAGAAATTCCTCCTCATCTCCGTTCTAAACGGTCGACCCCTTATTCTGAGACCATGCCCCCTAGTTCTAGATTCCCCCACGTGGGGAAACACCCTCTCTGCATCTACCTTGTCAAACCTCCTCAGAATCTTATACGTTTCAATAAGATCACCTCTCATTCTTCTAAACTCCAATGGGTACAGGCCCAACCTGCTCAACCTTTCCTCATAAGACAACCCCTTCATCTCAGGAATCAACCGAGTGAACCTTCTCTGAACTGCCTCCAATGTAAGTATATCCTTCCTTAAATACCGAGATCAAAACTGTACGCAGTACTCCAGGTGTGGCCTCACCAATACCCTGTACAGTTGGAGCAGGACTTCTCTGCTTTTATACTCTCTCCCCCTTGCAATAAAGGCCAACATTCCATTTGCCTTCCTGATCACTTGCTGTACCTGTATACTAACTTTTTGTGTTTCATGTACAAGGACTCCCAGATCCATCTGTACGGCAGCTTTTTGTAATCTCTCCATTTAAATAATAATTTGCTTTTTTATTTTTCCTGCCAAAGTGGATAACCTCACACTTTTCCATATTATCTCCATCTGCCAAATGTTTGCCCACTCACTTAGTCTGTCTATATCCCTTTGTAGATTCTTTGTGTCCTCCTCACAATTTGCTTTCCCATCCATCTTTGTATCGTCAGCAAATCTGGCTACATTACACTCTGTCTCTTCATCCAAGTCATTAATATAAACAGCACTGATCCCTGTGGCACCCAACTAGTTATAGTTTGCCAATCTGAAAATTACTCGTTTATTCTGAGTCTCTGTTTTCTGTTAGTTAGCCAATCCACTATCCATGCTAATATATTAGCCCCAACCCCGTGAACTTTTATCTTGTGCAGTAACCTTTTATGTGACACCTTATCGATTGCTTTCTGGAAATCCAAATACACCACATCCACTGGTTCCCCTGTATCCACTCTGCTTGTTACATCCCCAAAGAACTCCAGCAAATTTGTCAAACATGATTTTCCCTTTCATAAAACTATGCTGACTCTGCCTGACTGCATTATGATTTTCTAAATGTCCTGCTACTGCTTCCTTAATAATGGACTCCAACATTTTCCCAGTGACAGATGTTAGGCTAACCGGTCTATAGTTTCCTGCTTTCTGTCTCCCCCCTTCCTTAAATAGGGGTGTTACATTTGTGGTTTTCCAATCCGCTGGGACCTCTCCAGAATCCAAGGAATTTTGGTCGATTACAACCAATGCATCCACCTCTTTTAACACCCTAGGATGCAGGCCATCAGGTCCAGGGTCCTTTAGTCCTATTAGTTTGCTCCAGTGACAGTGATCCTGCCAATAGCCCCTGGATTATCCACTAACTGGATGCGTTTAGTGTCCTCTACCATGAAGACCGATACAAAATATTTGTTCAAAGTCTTTGCCATTTCAGTTTCCCATCATTAATTCTCCAGTCTCATCCTCTAAGGAACCATCGTTTACTTTAGCTCCAAGCTTCCTTTTTCTATACCTGTAGAATCTCTTCCTGTCTGTTTGTACCCCGGGGTTGGGGGGTTTGTACCCCGGGTTGGGGGGTCTGTACCCCAGGGTCCCGGGGTCGGGGGGGTCTGTACCCCGGGGTCCCGGAATTGGGGGGGTCTGTACCCCGGGGTCCTGGGTTGGGGGGTCTGTACCCCGGGGTTGGGGGGTCTGTACCCTGGGTTGGGGGGTCTGTACCCCGGGGTCCCAGGGTTGGGGGATCTGTGTCCCGGGGTTGGGGGGTCTGTACCCCGGGGTCCTGGGTTGGGGGGTCTGTACCCCGGGGTCCTGGGTTGGGGGTCTGTACCCCAGGGTTGGGGGGTCTGTACCCTGGGTTGGGGGGTCTGTACCCCGGGGTCCCGGGGTTGGGGGTCTGTACCCCGGGGTTGGGGGGTCTGTACCCTGGGTTTGGGGGTCTGTACCCTGGGGTTGGGGGGGTCTGTATCCCGGGTTGGGGGGCTCTGTACCCCTGGGTTGGGGGGTCTGTACCCTGGGGTTGGGGGTTTGTACCCCGGGGTCCCGGATTGGGGGGGTGTACCCCCGGTAGGGCACACCGGGGTTAATTTGGGAAGATACAATGTTTTCATTCTACATTAAACATTTATTTAGAAACATTAACTGTGTATTGATACTAATTTCCGTTTTTGTACAGTTCTGAAAAGGCCACACTCAATATCAGATCCTACTTGTTTTACAACCTTCTCGAGGATATTGGGGCCCTGCCGACCTCATGTGCAGGAGAAATGCAACAACATCTCTACAATGGCGATTATTCACTGTTTAAAAATGCACCGATCTTTGAAAGCAATTTTACACAGGTGAAGTAATACCTCCATCACTGGCCCGTCTGCTGCTCAGAGTGAGCAGCGTAACAAAGCCGGCAGATTAACCGTCCCCTCCTTTCCCCATCGCTGTTGCCTGACCGCCCATTGTGTCAGCCTTGGCTCAGTGAGCGCTGCACTGTCGGAGGGGCAGTACTGAGGGAGTGCC
This sequence comes from Pristiophorus japonicus, assembly GCF_044704955.1. Classification (NCBI taxonomy): domain Eukaryota; kingdom Metazoa; phylum Chordata; class Chondrichthyes; family Pristiophoridae; genus Pristiophorus; species Pristiophorus japonicus. Next base: position 17,421 of record NW_027250792.1, on the reverse strand, counting down.
GCAGAGGGGCAGTACTGACAGTACTGAGGGAGTGCTGCACTGTCGGAGGGGCAGTACTGAGAGAGTGCCGCACTGTCGGAGGGTACTGAGGGAGCGCCGCACTGTCGGAGGGGCAGGACTGAGGGAGCGCCGCACTGTCGGAGGGGCAGTACTGAGGGAGCGCTGCACTGTCGGAGGGGCAGTACTGAGGGAGCGCTGCACTGTCGGAGGGGCAGTACTGAGGGAGCGCCGCACTGTCGGAGGGGCAGTACTGAGAGAGCCCCGCACTGTCGGAGGGGCAGTACTGAGGGCGTGCCGCACTGTCGGAGGGGCAGTACTGAGGGAGTACTGCACTGTTGGAGGGGCAGTACTGAGGGAGGGGCAGTACTGAGGGAGTGCTGCACTGTTGGAGGGGCAGTACTGAGGGAGGGGCAGTACTGAGGGAGTGCTGCACTGTTGGAGGGGCAGTACTGAGGGAGTGCTGCACTGTTGGAGGGGCAGTACTGTGGGAGTGCCGCACTGTCGGAGGGGCAGTACTGAGGAAGCGCTGCACTGTCGGAGGGGCAGTACTGAGGGAGTGCCGCACTGTCGGAGGGGTGGTACTGAGGGAGCGCAGCACTGTCGGAGGGGCAGTACTGAGGGAGTGCCACACTGTCGGTGGGGCAGTACTGAGAGAGCACCGCACTGTCGGAGGGGCGGTACTGAGGGAGCGCCGCACTGTCGGAGGGGCAGTACTGAGGGAGTGCCGCACTGTCGGAGGGGCGGTACTGAGGGAGCGCCGCACTGTCGGAGGGGCGGTACTGAGGGAGTGCCGCACTGTCAGAGGGACGGTACTGAAGGAGTGCCGCACTGTCGGAGGGGCAGTACTGAGGGAGTGCCACACTGTTGGAGGTTCCATCTTTTGGATGAGATATTAAACCGAGGGACTGTCTTCCCTCTCGGGTGGATGTAAAGGATCCTGTGGCACAGTTTGAAGAAGAGCAGAGGAGTTCTCCCGATTTTGTGACCATCTCAACCAACATCAGTAAAATCTGTGGGAGCTTGCTGTGCGCAAATTGGCTACCACGTTTCCTACATTACACGAAGGTTCCTTACAGGTAGCAGACTGAGGTGACTTCCACTGCACAGGATTTGAATCAATGCCTCACCCCTGCATTCATAGCTAGAACTTTCACATTATTCATTTACTGACTGACGATTGAAATGATAGATATCCCACAGGTCCCACATAGAACCACAGGGGCTTACTGGCGCATTTTGATTGTCTTCACTCATTTTATATTTCCCAACAACCTTCTCCCTGAAGTGATTGTAATCCCATTTACTGCAAGCACAAACTGATTGTGAAAATTTACTTTGCAAAATAAAACAATATTCGTCTAAATATCAAGTCATGATAAAATTCAGTCATTCGTTGTGTTTGAAGCGTTTGGAAATATTTCTGAAGTCGGAGCTGCTATATAAGCCCAAATGTCTCTTTTTATAATTGCAGGTGAGTAAGAAGGGTCATGTGAGTGACATCCATCATCGAGTTACCATGGTGACGATAGGCGTGTCCTCCACCGACCCCACCCTCTACATTCCAGATGTTTTGCTGATTGCCCAACCCAGTGAGAGACAGAAACAGCTGCAGCTACAGATCTTCAACAGGAAGCCAAGTGAGCACCTCAGCCCCGAGGGCCCCCTCCCGGCTGGACCCTACACCCCTCTGCAACTCCTCAGGTAAGGGCTGCCCTCGCTGCTGATTGTCAGCTGACCATTTCAAACCAAAGGTTTCTCTCACAAAATGTTTTCCAAAATGAATATTCCATTTAATCCAAAAAAGGAATAAGGCCTCACTTTTACAGGATCGCAATCTTTTGTCATCAAAACAGTCCGAGCCCATTGGACAAGATGGCCTCACAACCGACCCAACTTCGTATTGGTTAGTGATTGACCCCGGGACCGCCCATTGACCCCGGGACCGCCCATTGACCCCGGGACCGCCCATTGACCCCCAGGACCGCCCATTGACCCCCAGGACCGCCCATTGACCCCCAGGACCGCCCATTGACCCCAGGACCGCACATTGACCCCAGGACCGCACATTGACCCCTGGAACCGCCCATTGACCCCGGGACCGCCCATTGATCCCCAGGACCGCCCATTGACCCCCAGGACCGCCCATTGACCCAGGACCGCCCATTGACCCAGGACCGCACATTGACCCCGGGACCGCCCATTGATCCCCAGGACCGCCCATTGACCCCCAGGACCGCCCATTGACCCCGGGATCGCACATTGACCCCGGGACCGCCCATTGACCCCTGGAACCGCCCATTGACCCCTGGGACGAGCATTGACCCCGGGACCGCCTGTGGACCCCCGGGACCGCCCATTGACCCCCAGGACCGCCCATTGACCCCTGGAACCGCCCATTGACCCTCGGGACCGCCCATTGACCCCCAGGACCGCCCATTGACCCCCCAGGACCGCCCATTGATCCCCGGGACCGCCCATTGACCCTCGGGACCGCCTATTGACCCCCAGGACCGCCCATTGACCCCGGGACCGCCCATTGACCCCGGGACCGCCTATTGACCCCCAGGACCGCCCATTGACCCCTGGAACCGCCCATTGACCCTCGGGACCGCCCATTGACCCCCAGGACCGCCCATTGATCCCCAGGACTGCCCATTGACCCCGGGACCGCCCATTGACCCCAGGACCGCCCATTGACCCCGGAACCGCCCATTGACCCTCGGGACCGCCTATTGACCCCCAGGACTGCCCATTGACCCCGGGACCGCACATTGACCCCGGGACCGCCCATTGACCCCGGAACCGCCCATTGACCCCCAGGACCGCCCTTTGACCCCAGGACCGCCCATTGACCCCGGGACCGCCCATTGACCCCCGGGGCCGAGCATTGACCCCGGGACCGCCCATTGACCCTCAGGACCGCCCATTGACCCCCAGGACCGCCCCCCTGGGACCGCCCATTGACCCCCAGGACCGCCCATTGACCCCCAGGACCACCCATTGGCCCCCGGAACCGCCCATTGACCCCCGGGACCGAGCATTAACCCCGGGACCGCCCATTGACCCTCAGGACCGCCCATTGACCCCCAGGACCGCCCATTGACTCCTGGGACCACCCATTGACCCCCGGGACCGAGCATTGACCCCCAGGACCGCCCATTGACCCCGGGACCGCCCATTGACCCCTGGAATCGAGCATTGAACCCGGGACCGCCCAGTGACCCCCGGGACCGAGCATTGACCCCTGGGACCTCCCATTGACCCCCGGGACCGAGCATTGACCCCTGGAACCGCCCATTGACCCCCAGGAGCGCCCATTGACCCCCGGAACTGCCCATTGACCCTGGGACCGTGGATTGACCCCCGGGACCAAGCATTGACCCCGAGACCGAGCATTGATCCCGGGACCGAGCATTGACCCCCAGGAACGAGCATTGATCTCCGGGACCGAGCATTGACCTCCGGGACCGAGCAATGACCCCCGGGACCGAGCATTGACCCCCGGGACCGAGCATTGACCCCCGGGACCGAGCATTGACCCCGGGGCCGCTCATTGACCCCCGGGACCGAGCATTGAACCCGGGACCGCCCATTGACCCCGGGACCGAGCATTGACCCCGGGACCGCTCATTGACCCCCAGGACCGGGCATTGACCCCCAGGACCACCCATTGGCCCCTGGAACCGCCCATTGAACCCCGGGACCGAGCATTGACCCCGGGACCGCCCATTGACCCTCAGGACCGCCCATTGACCCCCAGGACCGCCCATTGACTCCCGGGACCGCCCATTGACCCCCGGGACCGAGCATTGACCCCCAGGACCGCCCATTGACCCCGGGACCGCCCATTGACCCCTGGAATCGAGCATTGAACCCGGGACCGACCAGTGACCCCGGGACCGAGCATTGACCCCGGGACCGCCCATTGACCCCCAGGACCGAGCATTGACCCCGGGACTGAACATTGACCCCGGGACCGCCCATTGACCCCCTGGATTGAGCATTGACCCCCCGGGACCGAGCATTGACCCCGGGACCGCCCATTGACCCCAGGGACCGAGCATCGACCCCAGGACCGCCCATTGACCCCGGGAACGAGCATTGACCCCCGGAACCGCCCATTGACCCCGGGGCCGAGCATTGACCCCCGGAACCGCCCATTGACCCCGGGACCGAGCATTGACCCCCGGGACCGAGTATTGACCCCGGGGCCGCCCATTGACCCCCAGAACCGAGCATTGACCCCGGGACCGAGCATTGACCCCGGGACCGAGCATTGACCCCCGGGACCGAGCATTGACCCCCTGGACCGCCCATTGACCCCGGGACCACCCATTGACCCCTGGAACCGAGCATTGACCCCCAGGACCGCCCATTGACCCCGGGACCGCCCATTGACCCCCGGGGCCGAGCATTAACCCCGGGACCACCCATTGACCCCCGGGACCGAGCATTGATCCCTGGAACCGACCATAGATCCCGGGACTGCCCATTGACCCCCGGGACCGAGCATTGACCCCTGGGACCGAGCATTGACCCCCGGGACCGAGCATTGACCCCCGGAACCGCCCATTGACCCCCGGGACCGCCCATTGACGCCTGGAACCGCCCATTGACCCCGGGACTGAGCATTGACCCCCGGGACCGAGCATTGACCCCAGGACCGCCCATTGACCCCGGGACCGAGCATTGACCCCCAGGACCGAGCATTGACCCCCGGACCGAGCATTGACCCCGGGGCCGAGCATTGACCCAGGGGCCGCCCATTGACCCCGATACCGAGCATTGACCCCGGGACCGAGCAATGACCCCCGGGACCGAGCATTGACCCCGGGGCCGCCCATTGACCCCCGGGACCGAGCATTGACCCCCGGGACCGAGCATTGACCCCAGGGACCGAGCATTGACCCCAGGACCGCCCATTGACCCCGGGAACGAGCATTGACCCCCGGAACCGCCCATTGACCCTGGGGCCAAGCATTGACCCCCGGAACCGCCCATTGACCCCGGGACCGAGCATTGACCCCCGGGACCGAGTATTGACCCCGGGGCCGCCCATTGACCCCGGGGCCGCCCATTGACCCCCAGAACCGAGCATTGACCCCGGGACCGAGCATTGACCCCGGGACCGAGCATTAACCCCCGGGACCGAGCATTGACCCCCGGGACCGCCCATTGACCCCGGGACCACCCATTGACCCCTGGAACCGAGCATTGACCCCCAGGACCGCCCATTGACCCCTGGACCGCCCATTGACCCCCGGGGCCGAGCATTGACCCCGGGACCACCCATTGACCCCCGGGACCGAGCATTGACCCCTGGAACCGGCCATTGACCCCGGGACTGCCCATTGACCCCCGGGACCGAGCATTGACCCCTGGGACCTCCCATTGACCCCCGGGACCGAGCATTGACCCCCGGAACCGCCCATTGACCCCCGGGACCGCCCATTGACGCCTGGAACCGCCCATTGACCCCGGGACCGAGCATTGACCCCCGGGACCGAGCATTGACCCCAGGACCACCCATTGACCCCGGGACCGAGCATTGACCCCCGGGACCGAGCATTGACCCCCGGACCGAGCATTGACCCCGGGGCCGAGCATTGACCCAGGGGCCGCTCATTGACCCCGGGGCTGAGCATTGACCCTGGGACCGCCCATTGACCCCCGGGACCGAGCATTGACCCCGGGACCGAGCATTGACCCCCGGGACCGAGCATTGACCCCCGGGACCGCCCATTGACCCCCGGGACCGAGCATTGACCCCCGGGACCGAGCATTGACCCCCGGGACCGAGCATTGACCCCCGGGACCGAACATTGACCCCGGGACCGAACATTGACCCCGATACCGAGCAATGACCCCCGGGACCGAGCATTGACCCCCAGGACCGCCCATTGACCCCGGGACCGCCCATTGACCCCTGGAATCGAGCATTGAACCCGGGACCGCCCAGTGACCCCCGGGACCGAGCATTGACCCCTGGGACTTCCCATTGACCCCCGGGACCGAGCATTGACCCCTGGAACCGCCCATTGACCCCCCAGGAGCGCCCATTGACCCCCGGAACCGCCCATTGACCCTGGGACCGTGGATTGACCCCCGGGACCGAGCATTGACCCCGGGACCGAGCATTGATCTCCGGGACCGAGCATTGACCTCCGGGACCGAGCATTGATCTCCGGGACCGAGCATTGACCTCCGGGACCGAGCATTGACCCCCGGGACCGAGCATTGACCCCCGGGACCGAGCATTGACCCCGGGACCGAGCATTGACCCCGGGGCCGCCCATTGACCCCCGGGACCGAGCATTGAACCCGGGACCGCCCATTGACCCCGGGACCGAGCATTGACCCCGGGACCGCCCATTGACCCCCAGGACCGGGCATTGACCCCCAGGACCAACCATTGGCCCCTGGAACCGCCCATTGACCCCGGGGCCGCCCATTGACCCCAGGGACCGAGCATTGACCCCAGGACCGCCCATTGACCCCGGGAACGAACATTGACCCCCGGAACCGCCCATTGACCCCGGGGCCGAGCATTGACCCCCGGAACCGCCCATTGACCCCGGGACCGAGCATTGACCCCCGGGACCGAGTATTGACCCCGGGGCCGCCCATTGACCCCCAGAACCGAGCATTGACCCCCGGGACCGAGCATTGACCCCCGGGACCGAGCATTGACCCCCGGGACCGAGCATTGACCCCGGGACCACCCATTGACCCCTGGAACCGAGCATTGACCCCCAGGACCGCCCATTGACCCCGGGACCGCCCAGTGACCCCCGGGACCGAGCATTGACCCCTGGGACCTCCCATTGACCCCCGGGACCGAGCATTGACCCCCGGAACTGCCCATTGACCCTGGGACCGTGGATTGACCCCCGGGACCAAGCATTGACCCCGAGACCGAGCATTGATCCCGGGACCGAGCATTGACCCCCAGGACCGAGCATTGATCTCCGGGACCGAGCATTGACCTCCGGGACCGCCCATTGACCCCCGGGGCCGAGCATTAACCCCGGGACCACCCATTGACCCCCGGGACCGAGCATTGATCCCTGGAACCGACCATAGATCCCGGGACTGCCCATTGACCCCCGGGACCGAGCATTGACCCCTGGGACCGAGCATTGACCCCCGGGACCGAGCATTGACCCCCGGAACCGCCCATTGACCCCCGGGACCGCCCATTGACGCCTGGAACCGCCCATTGACCCCGGGACTGAGCATTGACCCCCGGGACCGAGCATTGACCCCAGGACCGCCCATTGACCCCGGGACCGAGCATTGACCCCAAGGACCGAGCATTGACCCCCGGACCGAGCATTGACCCCGGGGCCGAGCATTGACCCAGGGGCCGCCCATTGACCCCGATACCGAGCATTGACCCCGGGACCGAGCAATGACCCCCGGGACCGAGCATTGACCCCGGGGCCGCCCATTGACCCCGGGGCTGAGCATTGACCCTGGGACCGCCCATTGACCCCCGGGACCGAGCATTGACCCCCGGGACCGAGCATTGACCCCAGGGACCGAGCATTGACCCCAGGACCGCCCATTGACCCCGGGAACGAGCATTGACCCCCGGAACCGCCCATTGACCCTGGGGCCAAGCATTGACCCCCGGAACCGCCCATTGACCCCGGGACCGAGCATTGACCCCCGGGACCGAGTATTGACCCCGGGGCCGCCCATTGACCCCGGGGCCGCCCATTGACCCCCAGAACCGAGCATTGACCCCGGGACCGAGCATTGACCCCGGGACCGAGCATTAACCCCCGGGACCGAGCATTGACCCCCGGGACCGCCCATTGACCCCGGGACCACCCATTGACCCCTGGAACCGAGCATTGACCCCCAGGACCGCCCATTGACCCCTGGACCGCCCATTGACCCCCGGGGCCGAGCATTGACCCCGGGACCACCCATTGACCCCCGGGACCGAGCATTGACCCCTGGAACCGGCCATTGACCCCGGGACTGCCCATTGACCCCCGGGACCGAGCATTGACCCCTGGGACCTCCCATTGACCCCCGGGACCGAGCATTGACCCCCGGAACCGCCCATTGACCCCCGGGACCGCCCATTGACGCCTGGAACCGCCCATTGACCCCGGGACCGAGCATTGACCCCCGGGACCGAGCATTGACCCCAGGACCACCCATTGACCCCGGGACCGAGCATTGACCCCCGGGACCGAGCATTGACCCCCGGACCGAGCATTGACCCCGGGGCCGAGCATTGACCCAGGGGCCGCCCATTGACCCCGATACCGAACATTGACCCCGGGACCGAGCAATGACCCCCGGGACCGAGCATTGACCCCGGGGCCGCTCATTGACCCCGGGGCTGAGCATTGACCCTGGGACCGCCCATTGACCCCCGGGACCGAGCATTGACCCCGGGACCGAGCATTGACCCCCGAGACCGAGCATTGACCCCCGGGACCGAGCATTGACCCCCGGAACCGCCCATTGACCCCCGGGACCGCCCATTGACGCCTGGAACCGCCCATTGACCCCGGGACTGAGCATTGACCCCCGGGACCGAGCATTGACCCCAGGACCGCCCATTGACCCCGGGACCGAGCATTGACCCCCAGGACCGAGCATTGACCCCCGGACCGAGCATTGACCCCGGGGCCGAGCATTGACCCAGGGGCCGCCCATTGACCCCGATACCGAGCATTGACCCCGGGACCGAGCAATGACCCCCGGGACCGAGCATTGACCCCGGGGCCGCCCATTGACCCCGGGGCTGAGCATTGACCCTGGGACCGCCCATTGACCCCCGGGACCGAGCATTGACCCCCGGGACCGAGCATTGACCCCAGGGACCGAGCATTGACCCCAGGACCGCCCATTGACCCCGGGAACGAGCATTGACCCCCGGAACCGCCCATTGACCCTGGGGCCAAGCATTGACCCCCGGAACCGCCCATTGACCCCGGGACCGAGCATTGACCCCCGGGACCGAGTATTGACCCCGGGGCCGCCCATTGACCCCGGGGCCGCCCATTGACCCCCAGAACCGAGCATTGACCCCGGGACCGAGCATTGACCCCGGGACCGAGCATTAACCCCCGGGACCGAGCATTGACCCCCGGGACCGCCCATTGACCCCGGGACCACCCATTGACCCCTGGAACCGAGCATTGACCCCCAGGACCGCCCATTGACCCCTGGACCGCCCATTGACCCCCGGGGCCGAGCATTGACCCCGGGACCACCCATTGACCCCCGGGACCGAGCATTGACCCCTGGAACCGGCCATTGACCCCGGGACTGCCCATTGACCCCCGGGACCGAGCATTGACCCCTGGGACCTCCCATTGACCCCCGGGACCGAGCATTGACCCCCGGAACCGCCCATTGACCCCCGGGACCGCCCATTGACGCCTGGAACCGCCCATTGACCCCGGGACCGAGCATTGACCCCCGGGACCGAGCATTGACCCCAGGACCACCCATTGACCCCGGGACCGAGCATTGACCCCCGGGACCGAGCATTGACCCCCGGACCGAGCATTGACCCCGGGGCCGAGCATTGACCCAGGGGCCGCCCATTGACCCCGATACCGAACATTGACCCCGGGACCGAGCAATGACCCCCGGGACCGAGCATTGACCCCGGGGCCGCTCATTGACCCCGGGGCTGAGCATTGACCCTGGGACCGCCCATTGACCCCCGGGACCGAGCATTGACCCCGGGACCGAGCATTGACCCCCGGGACCGAGCATTGACCCCCGGGACCGAACATTGACCCCGGGACCGAACATTGACCCCGATACCGAGCAATGACCCCCGGGACCGAGCATTGACCCCCAGGACCGCCCATTGACCCCGGGACCGCCCATTGACCCCTGGAATCGAGCATTGAACCCGGGACCGCCCAGTGACCCCCGGGACCGAGCATTGACCCCTGGGACTTCCCATTGACCCCCGGGACCGAGCATTGACCCCTGGAACCGCCCATTGACCCCCAGGAGCGCCCATTGACCCCCGGAACCGCCCATTGACCCTGGGACCGTGGATTGACCCCCGGGACCGAGCATTGACCCCGGGACCGAGCATTGATCTCCGGGACCGAGCATTGACCTCCGGGACCGAGCATTGATCTCCGGGACCGAGCATTGACCTCCGGGACCGAGCATTGACCCCCGGGACCGAGCATTGACCCCCGGGACCGAGCATTGACCCCCGGGACCGAGCATTGACCCCGGGACCGAGCATTGACCCCGGGGCCGCCCATTGACCCCCGGGACCGAGCATTGAACCCGGGACCGCCCATTGACCCCGGGACCGAGCATTGACCCCGGGACCGCCCATTGACCCCCAGGACCGGGCATTGACCCCCAGGACCAACCATTGGCCCCTGGAACGAACATTGACCCCCGGAACCGCCCATTGACCCCGGGGCCGAGCATTGACCCCCGGAACCGCCCATTGACCCCGGGACCGAGCATTGACCCCCGGGACCGAGTATTGACCCCGGGGCCGCCCATTGACCCCCAGAACCGAGCATTGACCCCCGGGACCGAGCATTGACCCCCGGGACCGAGCATTGACCCCCGGGACCGAGCATTGACCCCGGGACCACCCATTGACCCCTGGAACCGAGCATTGACCCCCAGGACCGCCCATTGACCCCGGGACCGCCCAGTGACCCCCGGGACCGAGCATTGACCCCTGGGACCTCCCATTGACCCCCGGGACCGAGCATTGACCCCTGGAACCGCCCATTGACCCCCAGGAGCGCCCATTGACCCCCGGAACTGCCCATTGACCCTGGGACCGTGGATTGACCCCCGGGACCAAGCATTGACCCCGAGACCGAGCATTGATCCCGGGACCGAGCATTGACCCCCAGGACCGAGCATTGATCTCCGGGACCGAGCATTGACCTCCGGGACCGAGCAATGACCCCCGGGACCGAGCATTGACCCCCGGGACCGAGCATTGACCCCCGGGACCGAGCATTGACCCCGGGGCCGCTCATTGACCCCCGGGACCGAGCATTGAACCCGGGACCGCCCATTGACCCCGGGACCGAGCATTGACCCCGGGACCGCTCATTGACCCCCAGGACCGGGCATTGACCCCCAGGACCACCCATTGGCCCCTGGAACCGCCCATTGAACCCCGGGACCGAGCATTGACCCCGGGACCGCCCATTGACCCTCAGGACCGCCCATTGACCCCCAGGACCGCCCATTGACTCCCGGGACCGCCCATTGACCCCCGGGACCGAGCATTGACCCCCAGGACCGCCCATTGACCCCGGGACCGCCCATTGACCCCTGGAATCGAGCATTGAACCCGGGACCGACCAGTGACCCCGGGACCGAGCATTGACCCCGGGACCGCCCATTGACCCCCAGGACCGAGCATTGACCCCGGGACTGAACATTGACCCCGGGACCGCCCATTGACCCCCTGGATTGAGCATTGACCCCCCGGGACCGAGCATTGACCCCGGGACCGCCCATTGACCCCAGGGACCGAGCATCGACCCCAGGACCGCCCATTGACCCCGGGAACGAGCATTGACCCCCGGAACCGCCCATTGACCCCGGGGCCGAGCATTGACCCCCGGAACCGCCCATTGACCCCGGGACCGAGCATTGACCCCCGGGACCGAGTATTGACCCCGGGGCCGCCCATTGACCCCCAGAACCGAGCATTGACCCCGGGACCGAGCATTGACCCCGGGACCGAGCATTGACCCCCGGGACCGAGCATTGACCCCCGGGACCGCCCATTGACCCCGGGACCACCCATTGACCCCTGGAACCGAGCATTGACCCCCAGGACCGCCCATTGACCCCGGGACCGCCCATTGACCCCCGGGGCCGAGCATTAACCCCGGGACCACCCATTGACCCCCGGGACCGAGCATTGATCCCTGGAACCGACCATAGATCCCGGGACTGCCCATTGACCCCCGGGACCGAGCATTGACCCCTGGGACCGAGCATTGACCCCCGGGACCGAGCATTGACCCCCGGAACCGCCCATTGACCCCCGGGACCGCCCATTGACGCCTGGAACCGCCCATTGACCCCGGGACTGAGCATTGACCCCCGGGACCGAGCATTGACCCCAGGACCGCCCATTGACCCCGGGACCGAGCATTGACCCCCAGGACCGAGCATTGACCCCCGGACCGAGCATTGACCCCGGGGCCGAGCATTGACCCAGGGGCCGCCCATTGACCCCGATACCGAGCATTGACCCCGGGACCGAGCAATGACCCCCGGGACCGAGCATTGACCCCGGGGCCGCCCATTGACCCCGGGGCTGAGCATTGACCCTGGGACCGCCCATTGACTCCCGGGACCGAGCATTGACCCCCGGGTCCGAGCATTGACCCCAGGGACCGAGCATTGACCCCAGGACCGCCCATTGACCCCGGGAACGAGCATTGACCCCCGGAACCGCCCATTGACCCTGGGGCCAAGCATTGACCCCCGGAACCGCCCATTGACCCCGGGACCGAGCATTGACCCCCGGGACCGAGTATTGACCCCGGGGCCGCCCATTGACCCCGGGGCCGCCCATTGACCCCCAGAACCGAGCATTGACCCCGGGACCGAGCATTGACCCCGGGACCGAGCATTAACCCCCGGGACCGAGCATTGACCCCCGGGACCGCCCATTGACCCCGGGACCACCCATTGACCCCTGGAACCGAGCATTGACCCCCAGGACCGCCCATTGACCCCTGGACCGCCCATTGACCCCCGGGGCCGAGCATTGACCCCGGGACCACCCATTGACCCCCGGGACCGAGCATTGACCCCTGGAACCGGCCATTGACCCCGGGACTGCCCATTGACCCCCGGGACCGAGCATTGACCCCTGGGACCTCCCATTGACCCCCGGGACCGAGCATTGACCCCCGGAACCGCCCATTGACCCCCGGGACCGCCCATTGACGCCTGGAACCGCCCATTGACCCCGGGACCGAGCATTGACCCACGGGACCGAGCATTGACCCCAGGACCACCCATTGACCCCGGGACCGAGCATTGACCCCCGGGACCGAGCATTGACCCCCGGACCGAGCATTGACCCCGGGGCCGAGCATTGACCCAGGGGCCGCCCATTGACCCCGATACCGAACATTGACCCCGGGACCGAGCAATGACCCCCGGGACCGAGCATTGACCCCGGGGCCGCTCATTGACCCCGGGGCTGAGCATTGACCCTGGGACCGCCCATTGACCCCCGGGACCGAGCATTGACCCCGGGACCGAGCATTGACCCCCGGGACCGAGCATTGACCCCCGGGACCGCCCATTGACCCCCGGGACCGAGCATTGACCCCCGGGACCGAGCATTGACCCCCGGGACCGAGCATTGACCCCCGGGACCGAACATTGACCCCGGGACCGAACATTGACCCCGATACCGAGCAATGACCCCCGGGACCGAGCATTGACCCCCAGGACCGCCCATTGACCCCGGGACCGCCCATTGACCCCTGGAATCGAGCATTGAACCCGGGACCGCCCAGTGACCCCCGGGACCGAGCATTGACCCCTGGGACTTCCCATTGACCCCCGGGACCGAGCATTGACCCCTGGAACCGCCCATTGACCCCCAGGAGCGCCCATTGACCCCCGGAACCGCCCATTGACCCTGGGACCGTGGATTGACCCCCGGGACCGAGCATTGACCCCGGGACCGAGCATTGATCTCCGGGACCGAGCATTGACCTCCGGGACCGAGCATTGATCTCCGGGACCGAGCATTGACCTCCGGGACCGAGCATTGACCCCCGGGACCGAGCATTGACCCCCGGGACCGAGCATTGACCCCGGGACCGAGCATTGACCCCGGGGCCGCCCATTGACCCCCGGGACCGAGCATTGAACCCGGGACCGCCCATTGACCCCGGGACCGAGCATTGACCCCGGGACCGCCCATTGACCCCCAGGACCGGGCATTGACCCCCAGGACCAACCATTGGCCCCTGGAACCGCCCATTGACCCCGGGGCCGCCCATTGACCCCAGGGACCGAGCATTGACCCCAGGACCGCCCATTGACCCCCGGGACCGAGCATTGACCCCCGGAACCGCCCATTGACCCCGGGGCCGAGCATTGACCCCCGGAACCGCCCATTGACCCCGGGACCGAGCATTGACCCCCGGGACCGAGTATTGACCCCGGGGCCGCCCATTGACCCCCAGAACCGAGCATTGACCCCCGGGACCGAGCATTGACCCCCGGGACCGAGCATTGACCCCGGGACCACCCATTGACCCCTGGAACCGAGCATTGACCCCCAGGACCGCCCATTGACCCCGGGACCGCCCATTGACCCCCGGGGCCGAACATTGACCCCGGGACCACCCATTGACCCCCGGGACCGAGCATTGACCCCTGGAACCGGCCATTGACCCCGGGACTGCCCATTGACCCCCGGGACCGAGCATTGACCCCTGGGACCGAGCATTGACCCCCGGGACCGAGCATTGACCCCCGGAACCGCCCATTGACCCTCGGGACCGCCCATTGACGCCTGGAACCGCCCATTGACCCCGGTACCGAGCATTGACCCCGGGACCGCCCATTGACCCCGGGACCGAGCATTGACCCCCGGGACCGAGCATTGACCCCCGGACCGAGCATTGACCCCGGGGCCAAGCATTGACCCAGGGGCCGCCCATTGACCCCGATACCGAGCATTGACCCCGGGACCGAGCATTGACCCCGGGGCCGCCCATTGACCCCGGGGCTGAGCATTGACCCTGGGACCGCCCATTGACCCCCGGGACCGAGCATTGACCCCGAGACCGAGCATTGACCCCCGGGACCGAGCATTGACCCCCGGGACCGCCCATTGACCCCCGGGACCGAGCATTGACCCCCGGGACCGAGCATTGACCCCCGGGACCGAGCATTGACCCCGGGGCCGAGCATTGACCCCGGGACCGAGCATTGACCCCCGGGACCGCCCATTGACCCCCGGGACCGAGCATTGACCCCCGGGACCGAGCATTGACCCCCGGGACCGAGCATTGACCCCGGGGCCGAGCATTGACCCCGGGACCGAGCATTGACCCCGATACCGAGCAATGACCCCCGGGACCGAGCATTGACCCCCGGGACCGAGCATTGACCCCGGGGCCGCCCATTGACCCCGGGGCTGAGCATTGACCCCCAGAACCGAGCATTGACCCCGGGACCTGCCATTGACCCCGGGACCGCCCATTGACCCTGGGACCGCCCATTGACCCCCGGGACCGAGCATTGACCCCGAGACCGAGCATTGACCCCCGGGACCGAGCATTGACCCCCGGGACCGCCCATTGACCCCCGGGACCGAGCATTGACCCCCGGGACCGAGCATTGACCCCCGGGACCGAGCATTGACCCCGGGGCCGAGCATTGACCCCGGGACCGAGCATTGACCCCCGGGACCGCCCATTGACCCCCGGGACCGAGCATTGACCCCCGGGACCGAGCATTGACCCCGGGACCTGCCATTGACCCCGGGACCGAGCATTGACCCCCGGGACCGAGCATTGACCCCGGGACCTGCCATTGACCCCGGGACCTGCCATTGACCCCGGGACCGCCCATTGACCCCGGGACCGACCATTGACCCCGGGACCGCCCATTGACCCCGGGACCGCCCATTGAACCCCCAGGACCTGCAGGGAGAGGCTGATGCTGAGAGTTTCCTCTTCCATTGGTTCCGGGGGAATCCACTCCGCGTGACCTCGGGCCCACAGCAAGAGCGGCTCCAGTTGGTCTGAAATTGGCGATCTCGTTCGGAAAGGTCAAAGGGTTATTCGTGCTAGAAATGGAAGTGTCCCTGGGGCAGTAGGGGTTAAATGGCCCTGGGGCAGTAGGGGTTAAATCGCCCTGGGGAAGAGGGCGGGGCCAGTGGCAATGACACGGGGAGCTAGAGGGCAGTCCTTGTCGGTGCAACAGGACCCAGTCATCGATTTCTCTCTCTCTACCTACACACCTACACATACACACCTACACACACACACACCTACACATACACACCTACACACACACACACCTACACATACACACCTACACACACACACACCTACACATACACACCTACACACATCTACCTACACACCTACACACACCTATCTATCTACACACCTACACACACACACACCTATCTATCTACACACCTACACACACACACACACCTATCTATCTACACACCTACACACACACACACACCTATCTATCTACACACCTACACACACCTATCTACACACCTACACACACACACACACCTATCTATCTACACACCTACACACACACACACACCTATCTATCTACACACCTACACACACACACACGGCTCGGGGTGGAGATGCAGTTTCTCGTCAATCTTTATATCCCTGTGTTTTTTCCCCTTTGGTTTTCAGACTTTTCCCTCTAAAGTTAACGAAAATATCCATTTATGACGAGAAGAACCACAGACTGCGGCTGAAGCTGGCGACACATCAGTCCTTCTACCTGCAGCTGATTGGCGTGGACCCGAGGTTTGAGGACGAGATGTTCCAGCATTGGGTGAAGCTGGTGCACCACATCTACACACAGGGCGGAGATGCTTGTGCTTTGCCCCGTGTGTTCTGAAGCTGCTTCCCCCACCCCCGACTGTACAGCACCGCAAACCCAGAGCAACTCAGTCTGTCCGACCCTCACATTCAGGGCCACAGACAGATCACAATCTAAACTGGAGTCAACAATTATTAAACAGGAAAAACAAAAATAAAAGTGATTTACAATCTGTGACACTCCAGTGTAAGTTACGTCAGATGGGCGGGGCCTGCGTCAATGTCAAGCCACGTTAGAGGGAAGAGGAAGAGGCTCAGCTCAGTCTGTGCGGCGGGGCTCCACACCGGGGGGGGGTGATGTCATGTGTTTGGGGGAGGGGGGTGATGTCATGTGTTTGGGGGAGGGGGGGGTGATGTCATGTGTTTGGGGGGGTGATGATGTCATGTGTTTGGGGGGGTGATGTCATGTGTTTGGGGGGGGTGATGTTATGTGTTTTGGGGGGTGATGTCATGTGTTTGTGGGGGGGTGATGTCATGTGTTTGGGGGGGTAATGTCATGAGTTTGGGGGAGGGGGGTGATGTCATGTGTTTGGGGGGGTGATGTCATGTGTTTGGGGGGGGTAATGTCATGAGTTTGGGGGAGGGGGGTAATGTCATGAGTTTGGGGGAGGGGGGTGATGTCATGTGTTTGGGGGGGGTTGATGTCATGTGTTTGGGGGGGTAATGTCATGAGTTTGGGGGAGGGGGGGTAATGTCATGAGTTTGGGGGAGGGGGGTGATGTCATGTGTTTGGGGGGGGTTGATGTCATGTGTTTGGGGGGGGGTAATGTCATGAGTTTGGGGGAGGGGGGTAATGTCATGAGTTTGG
>NW_027250791.1:47500-50000 GCF_044704955.1 Pristiophorus japonicus | reverse complement strand
TAACCCTAATCCTAACCCTAACCCTAACCCTAAATGATGATGATGATGTTAACCCTAACCCTAACCCTAACCCTAACCCTAACCCTAACCCTAACCCTAACCCTAACCCTAAATGATGATGATGATGATGATGATGATAACTCTAACACTAACCCTAACCCTAACCCTAACCCTAAATGATGATGATGATGATGATGATGATGATAACCCTAACCCTAACCCTAACCCTAACCCTAACCCTAACCCTAACCCTAAATGATGATGATGATGATGATGATGATGATAACCCTAACCCTAACCCTAACCCTAACCCTAACCCTAACCCTAACCCTAACCCTAAATGATGATGATGATGATGATGATGATAACCCTAACCCTAACCCTAACCCTAACCCTAACCCTAACCCTAAATGATGATGATGATGATGATGATGATGATAACCCTAACCCTAACCCTAACCCTAACCCTAACCCTAACCCTAAATGATGACGATGATGATGATGATGATGATGATAACCCTAACCCTAACCCTAACCCTAACCCTAACCCTAACCCTAACCCTAACCCTAAATGATGATGATGATGATGATGATAACCTTAACTCTAACCCTAACCCTAACCCTAACCCTAACCCTAACCCTAACCCAACCCTAACCCTAACCCTAACCCTAACCCTAACCCTAACCCTAACCCTAACCCTAACCCTAACCCTAAATGATGATGATGATGATAACCCTAACCCTAACCCTAACCCTAAATGATGATGATGAAGATAACCCTAACCCTAACCCTAACCCTAACCCTAAATGATGATGATGATGATAACCCTAACCCTAACCCTAACCCTAACGCTAACCCTAACCCTAACCCTAACCCTAACCCTAACCCTAAATGATGATGATGATGATGATGATGATAACCCTAACCCTAACCCTAACCCTAACCCTAACCCTAACCCTAAATGATGATGATGATGATGATGATGATAACCCTAACCCTAACCCTAACCCTAACCCTAACCCTAACCCTAACCCTAAATGATGATGATGATGATGATGATGATGATAACCCTAACCCTAACCCTAACCCTAACCCTAACCCTAACCCTAACCCTAAATGATGATGATGATGATGATGATGATAACTCTAATACTAACCCTAACCCTAACCCTAACCCTAAATGATGATGATGATGATGATGATGATGATAACCCTAACCCTAACCCTAACCCTAACCCTAACCCTAACCCTAAATGATGAGGATGATGATGATGATGATGATAACCCTAACCCTAACCCTAACCCTAACCCTAACCCTAACCCTAACCCTAACCCTAACCCTAACCCTAAATGATGATGATGATGATGATGATGATAACCCTAACCCTAACCCTAACCCTAACCCTAACCCTAACCCTAAATGATGATGATGATGATGATGATGATAACCCTAACCCTAACCCTAACCCTAACCCTAACCCTAACCCTAACCCTAAATGATGACGATGATGATGATGATGATGATGATAACCCTAACCCTAACCCTAACCCTAACCCTAACCCTAACCCTAACCCTAACCCTAAATGATGATGATGATGATGATGATAACCTTAACTCTAACCCTAACCCTAACCCTAACCCTAACCCTAACCCAACCCTAACCCTAACCCTAACCCTAACCCTAACCCTAACCCTAACCCTAAATGATGATGATGATGATGATGATGATGATAACCCTAACCCTAACCCTAACCCTAACCCTAACCCTAACCCTAACCCTAACCCTAAATGATGATGATGATGATAACCCTAACCCTAACCCTAACCCTAACCCTAACCCTAACCCTAAATGATGATGATGATGATGATGACGATGACGATAACCCTAACCCTAACCCTAACCCTAACCCTAACCCTAACCCTAACCCTAACCCTAACTCTAACCCTAAATGATGATGATGATGATGATGATGATAACCCTAACCCTAACCCTAACCCTAACCCTAACCCTAACCCTAACCCTAAATGATGATGATGATGATAACCCTAACCCTAACCCTAACCCTAACCCTAAATGATGATGATGATGATAACCCTAACCCTAACCCTAACCCTAAATGATGATGATGAAGATAACCCTAACCCTAACCCTAACCCTAACCCTAAATGATGATGATGATGATAACCCTAACCCTAACCCTAACCCTAACGCTAACCCTAACCCTAACCCTAACCCTAACCCTAACCCTAACCCTAAATGATGATGATGATGATAACCCTAACCCTAACCCTAACCCTAACCCTAACCCTAACCCTAAATGATGATGATGATGATGATGATGATAACCCTAACCCTAACCCTAACCCTCACCCTAACCATAACCCTAACCCTAACCCTAACCCTAAATGATGATGATGATGATGATGATGATGATAACCCTAACCCTAACCCTAACCCTAACCCTAACCCTAACCCTAACCCTAAATGATGATGATGA
>NW_027250791.1:20000-22500 GCF_044704955.1 Pristiophorus japonicus | reverse complement strand
TGATGATGATAACCCTAACCCTAACCCTAACCCTAACCCTAACCCTAACCCTAACCCTAAATGATGACGATGATGATGATGATGATGATGATAACCCTAACCCTAACCGTAACCCTAACCCTAACCCTAACCCTAACCCTAAATGATGATGATGATGATGATGATAACCTTAACTCTAACCCTAACCCTAACCCTAACCCTAACCCTAACCCTAACCCTAACCCTAACCCTAAATGATGATGATGATGATGATGATGATGATGATAACCCTAACCCTAACCCTAACCCTAACCCTAACCCTAACCCTAACCCTAAATGATGATGATGATGATAACCCTAACCCTAACCCTAACCCTAACCCTAACCCTAAATGATGATGATGATGATGATGACGATGACGATAACCCTAACCCTAACCCTAACCCTAACCCTAACCCTAACCCTAACCCTAAATGATGATGATGATGATGATGATGATGATGATAACCCTAACCCTAACCCTAACCCTAACCCTAACCCTAACCCTAACCCTAACCCTAAATGATGATGATGATGATGATGATGATGATAACCCTAACCCTAACCCTAACCCTAACCCTAACCCTAACCCTAACCCTAACCCTAAATGATGATGATGATGATGATAACCCTAACACTAACCCTAACCCTAACCCTAACCCTAACCCTAACCCTAAATGATGATGATGATGATGATGATGATGATAACCCTAACCCTAACCCTAACCCTAACCCTAACCCTAACCCTAACCCTAAATGATGATGATGATGATGATGATGATGATAACCCTAACCCTAACCCTAACCCTAACCCTAACCCTAACCCTAACCCTAACCCTAACCCTAAATGATGATGATGATGATGATGATGATAACCCTAACCCTAACCCTAACCCTAACCCTAACCCTAACCCTAACCCTAACCCTAACCCTAACCCTAAATGATGATGATGATAATGATGATGATGATAACCCTAACCCTAACCCTAACCCTAACCCTAACCCTAACCCTAACCCTAAATGATGACGATGATGATGATGATGATGATGATAACCCTAACCCTAACCCTAACCCTAACCCTAACCCTAACCCTAACCCTAAATGATGATGATGATGATGATGATAACCTTAACTCTAACCCTAACCCTAACCCTAACCCTAACCCTAACCCTAACCCTAACCCTAACCCTAAATGATGATGATGATGATGATGATGATGATAACCCTAACCCTAACCCTAACCCTAACCCTAACCCTAACCCTAAATGATGATGATGATGATAACCCTAACCCTAACCCTAACCCTAACCCTAACCCTAACCCTAACCCTAAATGATGATGATGATGATGATGACGATGACGATAACGATAACCCTAACCCTAACCCTAACCCTAACCCTAACCCTAACCCTAACCCTAACCCTAACCCTAAATGATGATGATGATGATGATGATGATAACCCTAACCCTAACCCTAACCCTAACCCTAACCCTAACGCTAAATGATGATGATGATGATGATGATGATAACCCTAACCCTAACCCTAACCCTAACACTAACCCTAACCCTAACCCTAAATGATGATGATGATGATGATGATGATAACCCTAACCCTAACCCTAACCCTAACCCTAAATGATGATGATGATGATGATGATGATGATGATGATAACCCTAACCCTAACCCTAACCCTAACCCTAACCCTAACCCTAACCCTAACCCTAACCCTAAATGATGATGATGATGATGATGATGATAACCCTAACCCTAACCCTAACCCTAACCCTAACCCTAACCCTAACCCTAACCCTAACCCTAACCCTAAATGATGATGATGATGATGATGATGATAACCCTAACCCTAACCATAACCCTAACCCTAACCCTAACCCTAAATGATGATGATGATGATAACCCTAACCCTAACCCTAAATGATGATGATGATGATGATAACCCTAACCCTAACCCTAACCATAAATGATGATGATGAAGATAACCCTAACCCTAACCCTAACCCTAACCCTAAATGATGATGATGATGATAACTCTAACCCTAACCCTAACCCTAACGCTAACCCTAACCCTAACCCTAACCCTAACCCTAACCCTAAATGATGATGATGATGATGATGATGATAACCCTAACCCTAACCCTAACCCTAACCCTAACCCTAACCCTAACTCTAACCCTAAATGATGATGATGATGATGATGATGATAACCCTAACCCTAACCCTAACCCTAACCCTAACCCTAACCCTAACCCTAACCCTAGCCCTAACCCTAACTCTAAATGATGATGATGATGATGATGATGATGATAACCCTAACCCTAACCCTAACCCTAACCCTAACCCAAACCCTAACCCTAAATGATGATGATGATGATGATGATGATGATAACCCTAACCCTAACCCTAACCCTAACCCTAACCCTAACCCTAACCCTAACCCTAAATGATGATGATGATGATGATG
>NW_027250790.1:0-103395 GCF_044704955.1 Pristiophorus japonicus | reverse complement strand
TCTCCCCCCCCCAACTCTTCCTCTCCCCCCCCAACTCTTCCTCTCCCCCCCCCAACTCTTCCTCTCCCCCCCAACTCTTCCTCTCCCCCCCCCCAAACTCTTCCTCTCCCCCCCCCCAACTCTTCCTCTCCCCCCCCCAACTCTTCCTCTCCCCCCCCCCCAACTCTTCCTCTCCTCCCCCCCCAACTCTTCCTCTCCCCTCCCCCCCCAAACTCTTCCTCTCCCCCCCCCCAACTCTTCCTCCCCCCCCCCAACTCTTCCTCTCCCCCCCCCCAACTCTTCCTCTCCCCCCCCCAACTCTTCCTCTCCCCCCCCCCAACTCTTCCTCTTCCCCCCCCCCAACTCTTCCTCTTCCCCCCCCCCAACTCTTCCTCTTCTCCCCCCCCCAACTCTTCCTCTTCTCCCCCCCCCAACTCTTCCTCTCTCCCCCCCCAACTCTTCCTCTCCCCCCCCAACTCTTCCTCTGCCCCCCCAACTCTTCCTCTGCCCCCCCCCCAACTCTTCCTCTCCCCCCCCCCCCCCAACTCTTCCTCTCCCCCCCCCCCCAACTCTTCCTCTCCCCCCCCCCCCAACTCTTCCTCTCCCCCCCCCCCAACTCTTCCTCTCCCCCCCCCCCCCAACTCTTCCTCTCCCCCCCCCCAACTCTTCCTCTCCCCCCCCCAACTCTTCCTCTTCCCCCCCCCCCAACTCTTCCTCTTCCCCCCCCCCCAACTCTTCCTCTTCCCCCCCCCCAACTCTTCCTCTTCCCCCCCCCCAACTCTTCCTCTTCCTCTATGCCCCCCAACTCTTCCTCTACGCCCCCCCAACACTTCCTCTTCCCCCCCCCCCACCCCCCCAACTCTTCCTCTTCCTCTTCCTCTGTGCCCCCCAACTCTTCCTCTACGCCCCCCCAACACTTCCTCTCCCCCCCCCACCCCCCCCCAACTCTTCCTCTTCCTCTATGCCCCCCAACTCTTCCTCTACGCCCCCCCAACACTTCCTCTCCCCCCCCCCCCCACCCACCCAACTCTTCCTCTCTTCCACCCCCCCAAAACAAGAAATATTTAATCTGTGCAATTGAGATCCAGCAGAACTGGCAGCGAGGGGGTCGGAGCGTGGAGCCCTGCTCCAACCCCTCTCTGTTTGGCCTCGGGCACTGAGGCCTATTATCGTGTAGCTGAATGTTCTGACTGTTGTGTTTTGTGTTGAGGTAAGCACGGCTCGCTATAGCTAACGCCACTATCACAGCAAGGTGTCGACTCGATGGGAATGCAGAGTCACACCTGCGACTGCCTCTCTCTCAGACATCAGTTTGGTGAAGTGTCTGAGCATCGTTCAGACTCCTGTGTATTTCCTGAATTGTACAGAGTGTCCTCACCGTCGCTGCTTGCAGCTGTTTTGGAGAAAGTGAGAATTTTCCCATTTCCTTTGTTGACGGAGCGCAGACGGTTAATTGCAGTAAATCATTTAAAAAAAAACTTCGCTCTAAAATGGACACACACCCACCCACCCTGCACCTCCCTCGGAGACACCCACCCACCCTGTACCTCTCTCGGAGGTGGAGGAACCTCGGTAAATTCCATGTCTCTGGCTCAGCATTCACCTCCCTGTGGATCCCGGCCTGGCCGACCCTGCTGAAGACGACCGATACATTTCCCCAGGTGTTGTCAAGTTGGGATGCAGTTAAATGTAAAATTGTGTGAAATTCCACTTTCTTTAATCAGTGACTGGACCTATACAAAGTTTGCTCTTTATCCAAAAGTATTTATGCAGTCGAATATTAAATGTTCTAACAAGGCTCTGGCTAAATGTCCTCATTTACACACTGCATTTTAAATTGAATTTACAGCACAGAAAACAGACCATTCAGCCCAAATGTTCTATGCCCGTGTTTATGCTCTTCATCTCACCCTATCAGCAGATCCTATTCCTTTCCCCTTAAAAGCTGGAGGCTATTTGCTTCATCTACTCCATGTGGTAGCAAGTTCCACATTCTCACCACTCTCTGGGCAAAGAACTTTATCCTGAATTCCGTATTGGATTTATTTAATCTTGCATATTTACTAGATACTGAATCCTTTTTATATTGACACAAAGCTACAGGAATGGCGAGGATTGCTTCTGGGCAATGAAGCAGAATCCTGCTCTGCTGCAGGATCAGGATTGGCAGCTAAGACTGTTAATGTTAACTGTGAAATGGAAAACTAGGAGGCCAAATGGTAGCAGATTAAACAGCCAATGTTAGGGTAATGAAAAGGCCATTTAACTCCAGTCTGTCACTTGCGAGTTGATCTTAACCCAGAGATCTTGGCACAACAATCCAGAGAACGTCAAGCATACTGCTGCCCCTCCGCACTACTAGAACACAAAGCTGTGTGTAGATTTCAGGGTTTATAGTCAAATAAAATAACCTATACGCATGTATGCATTCCACAGGAAGACTGAGGCATTTCAATTTCTGGTTTAATCCTAACTAAATTAAAACTCCATGTGAGCATAAATGTTGCTAGTCTACCTTCATTTTGGGTCATTTTCTAGTTGGCAAACAGTAACCAGTGGAGTGCCACAGAGATCGATGCTGGGGCCTCAACTATTTACAATCCATATTAATGACTTGGATGAAGGGACCAAGTGGAATGGAGCCAAGTTTGCTGATACAAAAGATGGATGGGAAAGCAAATTGTGAGGATGACACAAAAAATCTGCAAAGAGATATAGACAGGCTAAGTGAGTGGGCAAACATTTGGCAGATGAGAGTATAATGTGGGAAAATGTGAGGTTATCTACTTTGGCAGAAAAACATAGAAAAGCAAATTATAATTTAAATGGAGAAAAATTGCAAAGTGCTGCAGTAGGGGGTCCTTGTGCATGAAACAGTTAGTATGCAGATACAGCAAGTAATCAGGAAGGCAAATGGAATGGTGGCCTTTCTTGTAAGGGGGATAAGAGTATAAAAGCAACTGTACAGGGTATTGATGAGGCCACACCTGGAGTACTGTGTACAGTTTTGGTCTCCGTATTTAAGGAAGGATATACTTGCATTGGAGGCAGTTCAGAGAAAGTTCACTGGGTTGATTTCTGGAGATGAGGGGGTTGACTTTATGAAAATAGTTTGAGTAGGTTGAGCCTATACTCATTGGAGTTCAGAAGAATGAGAGGTGATCTTATTGAAACATAAGATAATGAGGGGACTCAACAAGGTAAATGCAGAAAATATTTCCACTCATAGGGGAATCTAGAACTAGTTTCAGAATAAGGGGCAGCCCATTCAAAACTGAGGAGGAATTACTTCTCGAGGATTGTAAATTTGTGGAATTCTCTGCCTCAGAGAGCTGTGAAGGCCAGGTCATTGAATATATTTAAGGAGGAGATACAGATTTTTGAGCAATAAGGGAATAAAGGGTTATGGGGAGCGGGCAGGGAAGTCGAGCTGATTCCATGATATTAAATGGCGGAGCAGGTTCAAGGGGCCAAATGGCCTACTGCTGCTCCTATTTCTTATGCTCTTATGACAATACACTAGCACTTCATGTTCTTATGTTCTACTATCCTGGTAGTTGCATGATGCATTGATACTGGGGTTGTTGACTAATCACAGCAATCGATCTCTATCAGATAGTCTACAACAGACACGAGGTGAGGACAATTCAGGGAACCGTAGGCCCAAAGTCAACATGTTTCAAATGATTCATGTATTGTTTCCCAAAGTTATTTTCTGAAAACACAATCCAATTTGCATTTGAACGTAACTTATTAGGAGCAGGCCATTCAGCCCCTTGAGCCTGCTCTGCCATTCAATAAGATCATGGCTGATCTTCTACCTCCACTCCCCACTGTCCTGCACTATCCCCATAATATCCAAAAATCTATTGATCTCTCTCTTGAATATACTCAGACTGAGCCTCCACAGCCCCCTCAGGTAGAGTATTCCAAAGATTCACCACCCTCAGTGAAGAAATTTCTGCTTATCTCAGTCCTAAATGGCTGACCTCTTATTCTGAGACTGTGATCCCTGGTTGTAGACTCCTCAGCCAGAGGAAACATCCTCCCTGCATCTACCCTGTCAAGCCTTGTAAGAATTTTGTATGAATGAATCGATACTAACTGCTTCCGTCTCCATAGATTGACTAGTGTTTGAACACTTTCATTAGCATTTACTATCAGACCCCTTCATGATGTTGAAGTCTTCCCTTTTAGTCTGGTGTCAATCATTTTCCATCATATCTCAGCAGAGACTGGGCATCATCCCAGTGACCCTACGCTGCATCCTAGTGGCAACGGTCATTCCTATTTTAGCAGTAAGTACAGCCTGCAGTACCCCCAATGGAGTTGGCTGGAGGAGGTTTAACCTCACATTCCTGGCCAGAGTATCTCACTGCTATTGTTCAAGGCCACTGAATGACTGTTGACAATTGGACTTTTATCCAATTTTATCTACATGGGACTAGACTATTTCTAGATGTGGACTGTACCCGTGAGTGGGCAAGAACATGGCAAATTAAATATAATGTGGAGAAATGTGAAGTTATCTACTTTGATAGGAAAAATAGAGCAGCAGAATATTTTTTTAAATGGTGAGAGACTAAGAAATGTTGGTGTTCAGAGGGACCTAGGTGTCCTTGTACACCAATCAAGAGCAATTAGGACAGCAAATGGTATGTAAGCCTTTATTACAAAAGGATTGGCACACAAGACTAAAGAACTCTTACTGCAACTATATAGGGCCTTGGTGAGACCGCACCTGGAGTGGTGTAGTTTTGGTCTCCTTTCCTAAAAAAGGATATACTTGCCCGAG
This sequence comes from Pristiophorus japonicus, assembly GCF_044704955.1. Taxonomy (NCBI): domain Eukaryota; kingdom Metazoa; phylum Chordata; class Chondrichthyes; family Pristiophoridae; genus Pristiophorus; species Pristiophorus japonicus. Next base: position 98,621 of record NW_027250790.1, on the reverse strand, counting down.
GGAGTGCAACAAAGGTTCACCAGACTGATTTCTGTGATGCTGGGATTGTCCTATGAGGAGGCGGGGGAACTTAAAACAATTACTCGAGAAAAAGTACTAGGCACACCAAAGGTGGATAAATCCCCTGGACCTGATGGCCTGCATCCTAGGGTCTTAAAAGAAGTGGCTGCAGAGATAGTAGATGCATTGGTTGTAATCTACCAAACTTCACTCGATTCTGGGACAGTCCCAGCGGATTGGAAAACCGCAAATGTAAAGGACCCGTTTAGCCCAACTCTCTGCTTCCTGTCTGCCAAACACTATCCACGCCAGTACATTACCCCCAATACCATGTCCTTTGATTTTGCACACCAATCTCTTGTGTGGGACCTTGTCAAAAGCCTTTTGAAAGTCCAAATACACCACATCCACTGGTTCTCCCTTGTCCACTCTACTAGTTAAATCCTCAAAATATTCTAGAAGATTTGTCAAGCATGATTTCCCTTTCATAAATCCATGCTGACTTGGACCGATCCAGTCACTGCTTTCCAAATGTGCTGCTATTTCATCCGTAATAATTGATTCCAACATTTTCCCCACTACTTATGTCAGGCTAATCGGTCTATAATTCCCCGTTTTCTCTCCTTTTTTAAAAAAAAAATGGTGTTACATTAGCTACCCTCCAGTCCATAGGAACTGATCCAGAATCGATAAGACTGTTGGAAAATGATCACCAATGCATCCAGTATTTCTATGGACACTTCCTTAAGTTCTCTGGGATGCAGACTATCAGGCCCCGGGGATTTATCGGCCTTCAATCCCATCAATTTCCCTAACACAATTTCCCGCCGAATAAGGATATCCTTCAGTTCCTCCAGGTTCACGAGGTTGATTCCCAAGATTAAGGGGTTGTCTTATAAAGAAACGTTGAGCAGATTGGGCCTAAAAATCATTTAAGTTTAGAAGAATGAGAGGTGATCTTATTGAAAACGTATACGTTTCTGAGGAGGGTTGACAAGAGTAGATGCAGAGAGGATGCTTTTCCTCGTTGGGAAATCTAGAACTAGGGGGCATAGTTTCAGTATAAGGGGTCACCCATTTAAAACAGAAACGAGAAGAAATTTCTTCTCAGAGGGTTGTGAATCTTTGGAATTCTCTACCCCAGGGAGCTGTGGAGGCTATGTCATTGAATATATTTAAAGGTGGAGATGGACAGATTCTTGAATGATAAGGGAGTCGAGGGTTATGGGAAGTGGTGTTGAGGCCAAGTTCAGATCAGCCACGATCTTATTGAATGACAGAGCAGGCTCGAGGGGCCAAATCGCCTACTCCTGCTTCTATTTCTTATGATCTTATGAGGAGATATTAAATAGACTAGCCCTCTATTCCCTAGAGTTTAGAAGAATGAGGGGTAGATCTCGTTGAAACATTAAAATTCTTACAGGGCAGATGGAGGGATAAAGTTTCCCCTGGGTGCGGAGTCTAAAACTAGGGGTTACAGTCTCAGAATAAGGGGTCAGCCATTTAGGATGGAGATAAGGCAAAATTTCTTCACTCAAAGAGTTGTGAATAGTTGGAATCAGAGGGCTGTGGATGCTCACTCATTGAGTATATTCAAGACAGAGATCGATAGATTTTTGGATATTAGGAACCAAATGAATATTGGGAAAGTATGGGAAGGTGAAGTTGGAGAAGATGGCACTGAATGCTGGACCAGGCTCGAATGGCCTACTCCTGCTCCTGTTTCTTATGTTCATTCTGGGGGCAGCTTGTAAAGAATGATGGATCTGGAGTCAGAAGAGTGTTTACCTAAATGTTCCAAATGAAGAACGCAAGAAATAGGAGTAGGCCATTCGACCCCTCAAGCCTGCTCCGTAAAGACCCGCTAAAGCCTGTATTTCAAGGGTCAAATAATCTGGAATAAAATATACAAACACTCCGAGGGAGGTAAAAGAACTTGAAGGAAAACCATGAAAATTCCTAACTCTATAAAGCAAGCTCCAGGAGACAACAGTTGTGTCACTTCAGGATTTATGATAGAGGATTTAAACAACAGAGACAGCTCCAACTCCCAGCACAATTATTTTATGTTGTCCAAAACATTGATCATAGTGCAACAGCTATGATTAAATACTGTATGTGTCACTATATTTACATGGATATTGACATCACTGTACAGAAGTAATCAAAACAAGATAAAATGCAAGGGCTTTCTTATTGGAAAATGAGAGTGTATCCAGGCTCTCTGTCCTGCTCCAAGCAAAAGGAATTCCTTCAGCAGCCTCTGACACTCGGACACAGTGACAGTACGAAATGTGCATCCTTGACAGCAGCACATCAGCCCACAGTCTGCTCACCCGGGCTCAATTTCCACTCGAGCGCTTTCCTGAAATCAGAATACAACCGGTGAAACACGGCAAACTTTCAAAGCAGCAGGCTGATCAAGAGTCAAGACTTACACAAGAACTGGCAGGTTGAAAGTGAGCACTGTGTCACAAAGCACTGGTTAGAACATAAGAATACAAGAAATCGGAGCAGAAGTCGGCCATTTAGCCCCTCGAGCCTGCTCCACCATTCAAGATCATGGCTGATCTGATCTTAGCCGTAACTCCACTTCCCTGCCCTCTACCCATAGCCCTTTACTCCCTTATTCAAAAATCTGTCCATCACCATCTTAAATATATTCAATGACCCAGCCTTCACAGCTCTCTGGGGCAGAGAATTCCAAAGATTCACAACCCTCAGAAGAAATTCCTCCTCATTTCAGTTTTGAATGGCGACCCCTTATTCCGAAACTATGCCCCCTAGTTCTAGATTTCCCCATGAGGAGAAACATCCTCAGCATCTACCCAGTCAAGCCCCCTCAGAATGTTATGTTTCAATAAGATCACCTCTCATTCTATTAAACTCCAATGAATATAGGCCCAACCTTTCTTCATATGACAACCCCTTCATCTCAGGAATCAACCTCGTGAACCTTCCCTGAACATAGTATACAGGCATTGGGTTTGCTGGAGATGTAAAATACCCCACACACACACACAGAGTCAGGAATACAGGAGTTGAGAGTTAATCCAGGACTGCTGCGAAGAGCCTAAACCTTCAGCCAGCACCCACTAATGAACCAACAGGTCTCAAACTCACCCGTTGAGCTTTGTGGTCTCAAGAAAAACCAACGGCAACTGATACAGAATGACACGGTTTGCCCTGTGGACTGATGCACCGAGACTCAGACTGCCCAAACCCATTTCACTCCGGACCACGACACCCCCTCGCAGAGAGGCTGCCACCTTGTATCCATGTTAGGGGCTGTACTCATTGGTTAGTGCCAGTTAATTAACATTCAGAAGCTGCCACAGAACTGAGCAGGGAGGGGCGAGGGGGAAGCCATTCTCACACCAGAGGTAGAATCACATTGATGTGAACGTGCTACATTTACGATGCACACTAGCTGCCCAGGGCCAGCACAGCTTTATGTCAGGCAGAGGTTGGACAAACAATGATATGCTGTTCAGGAGACGATAAAGGGAAAACTAACAAAGGAGGTTTCCTACCTCTGACACACGTCAGCTAAACATTCGCTTTAATTTGGTAAGAAATCCCTCCTTGTTTTCCCCTGGCTCTGCCTCGGCCTTCTCTGACTCTTTCTCCCTCGTCTCAGTGCTCGCCCTGGCTTTAGTGCCTGTAGATACAAACAGTGAAAGCCCAGGGTCAGCATACAAGGAAACAGATCACCCAAGCACACCAGTAAATCACAAGCCATTCCTAAAGTTTGGGAGGGTACACGGGGAGACAGTGAAGCAGTGCTCGTCGCAGCCTGCTCCTTCTGACCCGTTTACAATCCTGCTCCGCTCATTTCTGTTAAATCCATCAGGTCCAACAGCTTGGGTGTATAATTTGCTGATTTCCCTTCCTCTCTGGGTGGGTGGAGTTAAGATACAGACCAGCCACAATCTGATTGACTGATGGAACAGACTCCAGGGATGGAATGGCCTTCAACTGTTCCTATGTTCCCGCTATCAGACCTTAGCCAAAGTCATTCTGAAGAGCAGTCGTGGCTTTGCACGCTCTCCTTCCCTGTTGGGGAACGCTCCAATTTCCTCTGCCACCTCCCCAACAGTGCAGCGTGACCCCTGCTGCATGGAAAAGCAGTGAAATCCCCACCAAGGCTTCAAACTTACCCGTACGGCAGACCGTAAAAGATTTAACAAATTTTAATCTGAAGGCTAGCTCAATTAGAGGACAAACCTGATCAGAGCGAGCAGTAAAAGATGGACTGTCACTAAGATGTTCCTGAAGTTCATCCATATGATTCTTCCAAGGTCCAATCTATTCTTCATCACCAATCCCATTTCCCACTTTACGCTTGCCCTAGATGGCTGTGCACAAATTGGCTGCCGCATTTCCTACATTACAACCGTGATGCACTTCAAAAAGTACTTCATTGGCTGTGAAGCACTTTGTGACATCCTGAAAGGCGCTTTAAAAATGCAAGCTCATTATTTCTTTGGATTGGTACAAAACCATGAATCTACCGTAAGTTCCACCGCCCAGCGGACATCTATCCTACTAACCCTGCGAGCGGTCACTGGGAGAAACCCTTGCTGCTATCAACAGCAGAGGGAACATAGGAACAGGTGGAGGCCATTCAGACCCTGGAGTCTGTTCCATCAGCCAAAGATTGGGTAGGCTAGGGTTGTTTTCTTTGGAACAGAGGAGGCCGAGGAGAGACCTTATTGAGGTGTATAAAATTATGAGGGTGGATAGAGTGGATAGGAAGGACCTATTTCCTTTTGCAGAGGGGTCAACAACTGAGGGCATAGAGTTAAAGTAATTGGTAGGAGGTTTTGAGGGGAAATTTCTTCAGAGGGTGGTGGGGGTCTGGAACTCACTGCCTGAAAGGGTGGTAGAGGCAGAAACCATCACAACATTTAAAAAGTACTTGGATGTGCACTTGAAGTGCCGTAACCTACAGGGCTACAGACCAAGAGCTGGAAAGTGGGATTAGGCTGGGTAGCTTTGTCGGCCGGCGCGGACACAATGGGCCGAAATGGCCTCCTACCGTGCTGTAAATTTCTATGATTCTATCCTGATGTCACTAACATTCTGCCCCTCCCTGTGGGGCAAGAGTCACAACTCTTATTTTTGTTCCAATGCACTTGGTCAATCATGTATCCACGGCGCTTGATCAGTAAAAACATGCTGGCTATCTTTTAGCTATGCTGGTCAGTGAAGCCCGTCAACCTGCTTCTTACCTGTAGCTGTATTAACGACTCCATTCACCGTGCCCTCCACCTCACTCTCCTCCTCCGCATAAGCCACCATCAGGGAACTCTGTCTGGTCGACAACCTCCTGCCAAGCAGAGAATCAGAAGGGACAACGATTAGCATTCACAGCCGGGCAGGAACAGGCCATTCCCCAGGCAAATGGCTCCAAAAGCAACCTTTACTTTACAACCAGTGTAATCACAAATAACCGGCTCGAGCAAATGGAATTACCAGCAACACTTGAGCCCTGAAACACGACTTGCTCTACGGCAGAGGCCGATCACCTCCCTGGTGTGGCTGTCTTCACTACAGGTGAGCCCACTTGCCAAATTGCATGCCAGGGGCCAAAAAACAAATTAGAGGGCCAAAGATCCCATCCCATCCCGACAGGTCCTGGACATCACCCAGTGACCAATTCCCTCCCACACTCTATTTAGAGCAGATCCTGTGCCCTAATCCAAGGCTTACAAAACAAGATTGGAAAAATGGAGCCACCTTAACTATCAATATAAAAAGTGGGCTCAGAGATGGCAAGAGGAATTCTTGGTACAGCCTACTCCTGATAATTCAGTCACTACGTGCGCTAGAACATTTGAATTAATAAATAATTTGATTTAAGAATGCTGTTGTGTACAATGTTCTTAAAACATTCAAATGGTAAGATTTTGAATCGAGACACTACGGAGGCAATTTCTCCCATCACCTGGAGGGGGCATATCGCCCACCCATTGTTGAGCCCGTCCGATAATGCCCGATAACTGGGCAGGTTGTGTGACAGTGGGCGATCTGTTCCACTCCATCGCCTTACCCCTGTATGGGGATGGACCACCCCAGGTGATTAAGGTGGAAGTCTCTCCTCTCCTCCACCCCTGCCGCCACGCCCCCCCCCCCCCCACCCCCCCGGGGGCTCAGGGGGAAGTCAGCATCTCCCCACTGATTAAGGTGAAAATGAACCATGTACGGAGACGAAGAACGGCTCGGGCGCAGAGAACCATTTCTTTCGCTTCTTCTGAAGGCCCGTGGGTTGTTTGGGGAGTGTAGAGCAAGCAGAAAGAATCATGATGATGCTCCAGAGGGAAACCAATGCACCACATCGGGAAGGATTTTGAACGGTGAGCAGAATCTCACAGGGGCCATAAAACAGCTGGCACGAGACGCGGCAGTGTCAGCCACATCAGGTAACGTGGTGTAGAGTGCAATACTTCACACGCCCAATGCCCACTTACCACACAGCCAGAGCAAATTGCATGACTTTAAAATGGGGACCGAGTGCCCTGATCCAGCCAGCTCCACCCCACCTGAAGACTGCACTTAGTCTCGACTCACCATGTGTATCACCTCAGGAGGTCGACTACTCTCTCACAGAAGTTTAAACAGTAAGTTTTTTCAATAAAACACATGAAAACAAGGAGCAAATATTCACCAAAGGTTTACTCCTACACACTTAACTATATCTGGCTTCCCGCTGACTGCTGGTAACATTCTAACTGCGAGGTGAAGGGTCAATGGCATTCGACTCCTGGCTGGCTCTGGCTTCGGCCTCAGCGTGAAGTAGGAGGGAATACTCACTTTGGGATTTTCACCTTGATGTGGATGTAGTGATCGCCATATCCGTAACTGTTGACTTTTGGGATACCTTTACCGGAAAGTCGAATCCTCTGATCAATCTGAATCCCAGCTGGGATCTGCGGACAGATAGGGAGAGTAAACAGGTGTATGTTCACAAGCAGCTGCTACCATGCAGCGGAGATCAGAAACGGTTACGGTGCGAAGGTAAAGCGCAAGCCCCAAATAGTGGCAATCCAACTGGGGCAAGGGGAGAAACGGAGAATATTCATTGATCAGCAAAAAAAAGACAAATCTGAGGATTAAAGTTAAAGGCATGGCCCAGTGAAAGGTTCTTTACAGATGCAAAGTACAGGTGCCTTGTCTAACTGCTGCCCAGCAGCAAACATGCAGGTGCTGCCCTCAGCAGGACAGCCCATGTCACAGCACTGGCTGGCAGCTTGACCAGACTGTCTGGACCGTCAGAGCCCCAGCTGGCAGACGGTCGCCGCACCGACCGGCAGACTGTCGTCGTGTGGGGGCAGACCGTTATGACCGGTTGGAGGTCATGTGAGGAAATTGCCTGGAATAAGTCCAACTCCGAGCTGGCGAGTCCAGCTGGCATTAGTTGCCGTTACCCTGCCGATTGCAGCCCAGTGACACTCACTGTGATGTTGATGGTTTCGTGCAGCCCCTGAGCCCGGGCAGTGCCTCCCAGAACAGCCTGGGCTATGGATATGTACAGGTCAGAGTGAATGTCAGCTGCTTCCCGGCGAAAGGTCGAGCTCCTTTGAACCTAAAGAATTAAAAAATGTTTTCAAGAAAAACTGAAGCAGCCAGAATCGATGCCTCCTGCCACCACCCCCTCCCCTGCCACCAAACCAGCATCTACCCCTCCCACCCGAACCAGCATCTACCCCTCCCCCTCTCAGGACTAGTAACAACCCCCCACCCCAAACCAAAGGAACGGCTGGAACCAGAAATTAAATAATTCCTCTCCACCCTCGAAACACTGCAGCAGGATCAAAGATCAAATCTCCTTTCCAGTGAGGAACTTTTTAAAATATTAAACTCAACTTTAATCAAAGCTATCAAATCATTTAATAGTTACACTTTCAAGTCATCAGAGGGGACACATTCCTTCTCAGCATGCCCACTTCATTTTTACTTACCCTAAAGGTGATGAAGATCTCCTTCCGTCCCACTGGCATCCGTACAGTCTGTCCGTCCTCCACACCTGCAATGCGCACACACACACACTGCATCAGGTACAGCATGGGCACAGCCATCACAAGCAGCAGCCTAACTCTCTCTTGGCTCAAACCAAGAGCGAAGACATTACTTGTTGGGACTAGGAATGTCGCAGATTAAACTCCAGGTCTGTGATGAGGCAGTAGGCATGCATGGTTGTGTCCCCAGAATGAGCTGATTATCCAGCATCTCCTGCTGGACAATGCGTGCCGCCGATGTCAAATGAGGGCAGAATCTGATGCCTTCACAGTCATACAGCCTGGGTGAGGCATCGGAACACGAGGAGGCCATTGAGCCCCTCGAGCCTGTTCCGTTATTCAATCAGATCACGTCTGATCTGCATCTCAACTCCATTTACCCGCCTTTGCTCCATGTCGTTTGATATCCGTACCCAACAAAAAGCTTTAGGAAGGCTACTGGTAACCAAGGAACTTCACCCATGCACGTCAGTGCCATCCGCAGATGAGCGGAGTCAATCGGAGATCACTGAATAGAGGAAAAGGGCGAAGACTGATTTAATAACCGACAGACCCTGTCCTATCGGTTCCACACTGTCACTGCAGCACAGACACGCTGGCATTAGTTGTTGGTAGACCGGAACTTGCTCGTGCCCCTTTGCATGTCACCCCTTTACCAGACTGACATCTCGTCTCCCTCGGAGCAGTAACCTGGTTGGTGAGCACTTCTTACCAGCCGGAACCGGCACCATCACCGTCCTCTTCTGTTTGCTCTGCCCGGTCCCCCGACACACGACACACGGAGTCGTCATCACGGATCCCCGCCCGTTACATCGCCGGCACGTGGAGCGCATCACGAACGGACCCGTGTTCAGGGTTTCCTGCAAGGGGAGAAAGCACAGAGCAATGTGCCGGTGACCACAGCAGCACTGGTGGAACAAAAGCCAAACCATCCCAGCTTACTCTCTTGGGGGTTATTCAGTAACTGGTCCACAGGCGGTAAGCTGCTCCTCAGACTGGTGCAGCTATCCAATTCCTAAACTAAACCGGCAAACTTGGAAACAGACAGGATCACTGAGGGGGCTGGGATTCAGTGAGATTAGAATAACTAGACCCACCTGCCAGTTTCTTTGGAATCAAGAGCCAACAGCACCAGGAACAAGCAGATGTAACAGGAGGAGGACATTCAGCCCTTTGAGCCTGCTCCACCACTCAGATAGATCATGCTGATCTGTATCTCAACTCCATTTACCCACTTCTGCTCCATATCCCTTGATACCCTCACCCAACAAAAACTCAGTCTTGAAAGCTTCAATTGACCCCCAGCATCCACAACCTTTTAGGGAGAAAGTTCCACAGTTGCAATACCCCGTGTGTAAAAAAAGAAAGTGCTTCCAGATTTCACTTCTGAACAGCCTGGCTCTAATTTTAAGATTTATGCCCCTTTGTCTGGATTCCCCCACCGGAGGAAAGAGTTTCTTTCTATCTACTCTATCGAATCCTTTAAACATTTTAAACACCTCGATCAGATCATTCCTTAATCTTCTAAACTCAAGGAAATACAAGCAAAGTTTATGCAACCTGTTCTCATAACTTAAGTCCTGGTATCATTCTGATGGGAACCTTGGTTTTAGGAAAACCTTGTTCCTTGTGCACCTTTTGGGGCGGCAAGGGGGGTAAATGCCACTGCATCATTACAATCCCCTGTAGCCCAGGTATTGGACATGTTGCTTTTACATACATGAACAAAATTGAACACCTTGGATGGCCATTAGATCTGTAACTTCAGGAGGGAGAGAAAACCAGCAATAACAACTGGCATTTATATAGCGCCTTTAACGTAGTGAAACGCCCCTAGGCTCTTCATAGGAGATAAAACAATTTGTTAAATTAAACTCTTAGAATGATACACAGGAGGCCATTCGGCCAATCATGCCTGTGTCGGCTCTTTGGTAGAGATATCCAATTAATCCCACTCCCCTGCCCTTTCCCCATAGCCCTGTAATTTTTTTTCTCTCTCCCCCCCTCCCCCCCCCCCCCCCATGTGCAACTCCTGTAAATAAAATGTTAAACAGCACCATTTAACAGTTAATGGTCCTGTATCATAATCACAGAGCCAGCACAGGTAAAGTGGGCCGAATGGTCGCCTTCTGTGGTGTATCATTCTATGATTCTATGACCGGGGCTATCTAGACTCACCATGCCAGTCCCGTTGCAATAATGGCAGTGCTGAACTTTAGTTCCTGGCTCGTTTCCTTTGCCATCGCACCGCTGGCACGTGTCCTCCAGATTCACCACAATCTCCTTGTTGACACCCTTTGCAGCCTGTGTGAACGTCAGCTCCATGATGTACTGCGGGGGAGCAGCAGATATTATACATCACAGCATTGTGGGCGGAGCGATACAAAGAAACATCACACAAAGACACAGTTCCCGAGCTGGACTCCTTAAAGCATTCAAATCTCTTCCGATCAGGAAGTTCCTGTCTGAAGCCAAATTCTCTCCTTTATGGCTATGATAAAAGTAGTGTTTTTATTTGTGTAGTATTGGTTTAGTGGCTGTCTCTTTAAATCCAGTCAGAAAAGCCAAGAGTTTAAGAGCTAGCTGCAGACAGAATTGTGAACCAAGCTTAACTCGATACCAATACTTCCAGTATCACACGGTAATCTGCTCTAGGGAGGAAGGAGCCAAGCTACAAACAGGGCCGATGTGATTGGTGCCGTTACACATATAACAAGTTAAGTTATTTTCGAATGTGGTTGATAGTGTTACTAGAAAGTTGCAATAACTGTTTTCAGGGATGTTTGAGCAACAGCTGTTCAGGTCTTGGAGTCAGTCCAGTATTCGAAGCTGGTATCAGCTCCTGCAGAGGCAAGAGAGTCTATGCTCAGTAATAATCTATAGTCTTTCAAAATATCTCGAATTGCCCCAGGATATTTTGGTCGTTTGTGGATTTCGCTTGGCTGCTGATTCCCAAACAGTAACCAGAAGAGTGGAGCATTGGGACTGCTGCTGCCTGGTGGGTTAAATATTACCAAATGTCCTTGAATAGCAACTTGAAGGCACATGGCATAGAGTGCAAATCAAGCATCGACCCAAACTGGCTCTGATGTGAAGTGGAATGAAACTTCTTTCTCCATGGACTCTGGCTCCTGTGTAAGGTCAGCTCCAAACTCTGGATTTAACCTGGGAGGTGCTACACACATACAGCCACAAAGCATTCCTTTAGGGGGAAGCGCTTTAGCACAACCAGTCTCTTGCGGATGAATGTAGGGAGGAGAGAGGGAATGAAGAGAGCTAGGAATTGTCCTGCACCTTAAAGTAACGGCATCGCAGTTCCCTGGACAACTAACTCACCTCTTGTGGTTGGTCAAAGATGGTGTTAAAGTCTCTGAAGCGAGATCCAGAAAACTCCCCAAAGATGCGCCTGAAGAGCTCTTCTGGGTCCACTGAAGGGCCCGACTGCCAGTACTCCCGGCCCCTCGCTGCTCCTGCATCAAACCCTGCCGCCCCGTAAGTGTCATACTGTTTCCTCTTCACTTCGTCACTCAGGACCTGCAACCGACAATAACAACTTTTATTTATATAGCGCCTTTAACATAGTAAAACGTCCCAAGGCATTTCACAACAGTGTTACAGACAAACAGATACATTTGACACCGAGCCACAGAAGAAATCAAGGCAGATGATTAAAAGTTTGTTTAGAGGTAGGTTTTAATGAGCATCTTAAAAGGAGGAAAGAGAAGTAGAGAGGCATAGAGGTTTAGAGAGCGAGTTCCAGAGCTTAGGGCCCAGGCAGCTGAAGGCATGGCCACCGATGGTTAAGCAGTTATAATGAGGGATGTTCAAGAAGCCACAATTTGAGGAGCGCAGACATTTCGTGGGATTGTGAGGCTGAAAAAGATTACAGAGATAGGGAGGGGTCAAGTCTATGGAGTGATTTGTAAACAAGGATGAGAATTTTGATACCAAGGCGTTGTTTAACTGGGAGCCAACGTAGGTCAGCAAGCAGAGGTGATGGGTGATCTTGACTTGGTGCGGGTTAGTACACGGGCTGCTGATTTGGGATGACTTCAAGTTTGTGTCATGTGGAATGTGGAAGGCCATTAAGACAATGAGCATTAACCAGAGCCGCAAAGCCCATTCTGAACATTACTGACAAGTAAACTCTGAGATAAAAGCCCTCATGTACACAGTATGGCCATTGGAGACCAGACACAGTGATCACCTGTTACATGTACAAATAATTTTCACTCTCTCTATTTCAGCTTCAATATTCCCACTGTGCTGTTGAGGGTGGAAACACAAGAGCCACTGACATTTACAGCACAGGGGGTGGCCGTTCAGCTCAATCTTGTCTGTGCTGGCATGGGAGCAGAAGAGTGGCCCCTTCTCTCCCACCCAGACAGCTCGCAGGCACATATAGCTCTTCCCCCACTCCCTCCTCCCCACCACGTCACACACAAACAGAAGGGAGATGCTGCGACTGTGCTGACCTCTGCTCTCCACCCCGCCCCCCCCAAATTGATCACAGCTTTCCCTCCCCTCCAGCGAGATCAGGACTGTAATGTTTTATCAGTGCCAACACGGTCAGAGTCCGTCATCAGACCAGATCCATTACCTCATAAGCTTCTGCCACCTTGGAAAATTTCTCCTTTGCATTTGGGTCATCCTTGTTTGTATCTGGGTGGTATTTCTTCGCAAGCTGTGCAGGCAAGAACAGAAAGGGTTGATTAAAAGTCACAAGCAGTTACACGGAGCCCAGACTTTCCCCCACAGGCTTCACTGGGACAAGTTCTCCAGAGAATCAAATCTGTCTGATTTCAGCAATTTACCCATTTTTAATCATTTTTGATTTTGTTGGCTTCAATTCTCCAGGATACACAAGTCAGCGATTACTGCAGATGATTTTTTTTTTTAAAAAGCAGGTTTGCTTCTGAAAAGGGATTCAAATTTGATACAGTAGCACCAAGTTCCTGGGCCATTTATCTTGCTACTTTGATGTGCACAGTTCCAGGGAAAGTTTCAATCCACGGTGGACATACCTGTGTCACCCACACAAAAGGAAGGCAGACAGTAAATCCCAACGACATGGACTCAATCTTCAGCCTGTGCTGAGTGATGGAGCTGCAGCAGTGGTACTATAAATGGATTCAGGCCCTCTTCCCACCCCCCAAATACACGGGGGGAGGGGGAGGGGGGGGAAGATCAGACTGCGCTCCCACTTCTATCCCGTGCCCCTTGCTGCATCATGGGGCTGTGTGGGCAATGGCTGAGGCTTGGGATCCATGTTGATACCACAGTGGAACAACCTACTGACTATCTAGATTCATAAATCAAAAGTGGTCACTTGGAACCAATACATTCCCATCACATGGCTCGATTTGCCACCAGAATGTGGAAGCTTGAAGGATTATTCTGGCTTCTAGTTTAGCACACCTAGAAAGATCTTGCATGTGGTATTCCCACTGGCTACCTGATCAAATACGTGACTAAGTTGAAATGTTAAATTTAAGTCCAAGAATAAGAATTAGGAGCAGGAGTCGGCCACTCGAGCCTGCTCCGCCATTCAATAAGATCATGGCTGATCTTCTATCCCAATTCCACCTTGCCGCACTATCCCCATATCCCTTGATTTCCTTAATATCGATCTCTGTCTTGAATATACTCAACGACAGAGATTCCACACCTCTCTGGGTAGAGAATTCCAAAGATTCACAACCCTATGAGTGAAAAAATATCGCTTCATCAGTCCTAAATGGCCTACCTCTTATTCTGAGTGACCCCCAAGTCCTAGACTCCCCAGCCAGTGGAAACAGCCTCTCAGCATCTACCCTGTAAAGCCCCTTAAGAATTCTATACTTCAAAAAGATCACCTCTCATTCTTCTAAATTCTAGGAAATATGGGCCCAGTCTCTTCAATCTCTCCTCATAGGCCAACCCCTAAGCCCAGGAATCTAGTGAACCTTTGTTGCAATCCCTCTAAGGTATGTATAATCCTTACTTAAATAAGGAGACCATACCTGTATACAGTACTCCAGGTGTGGTCTCACCAAGGCCCTATACAGTTGTAGTAAGACTTATTTACTCCAATCCTTTTGTAATAAACATACCATTTGTTCTCCTAATTGCTTGATGTACCTGCATGTTGATTTTGTGTGATGTGTGTGCATGAACACCGAGGACCCTCAGAATCCCAACATTTCCCATTCTCTCTACTTATCTTTAAATAAAATTCTGCTTTTCCACTTTTCCTACCAAAGGGGCTAACTTCACATTTCCCCACATTATGGGCCCAAGTTTCGGCCTCAGTTGCTCCTAATTTTTTGGAGCAACTGGTGTAGAACGGAGTATCTTAGAAATTCAAATTCTCGGCATTTAGTTTGCTCCAGTTCTAGTCAGTTAGAACAGTTTCATTTTAGAACAGAATTTTTTTTTCAAAAGGGGGCGTGTCCGGCCACTTACACCCGTTTTCAAAGTTTCGTCAGTGAAAACTTACTCCAAACTAACTTAGAATGGAGTAAGTGATGATTTTTGTACGCTCGAAAAAACCTTGTCTACACTTTAGAAAATCAGGCGCAGGTTACAAATCAGGCGCAGGTTACAAATCAGGCGCAGGTTACAAATCAGGCGCAGGTTACAAATCAGGCGCAGGTTACAAATCAGGCGCAGGTTACAAATCAGGCGCAGGTTACAAATCAGGCGCAGGTTACAAATCAGGCGCAGGTTACAAATCAGGCGCAGGTTACAAATCAGGCGCAGGTTACAAATCAGGCGCAGGTTACAAATCAGGCGCAGGTTACAAATCAGGCGCAGGTTACAAATCAGGCGCAGGTTACAAATCAGGCGCAGGTTACAAATCAGGCGCAGGTTACAAATCAGGCGCAGGTTACAAATCAGGCGCAGGTTACAAATCAGGCGCAGGTTACAAATCAGGCGCAGGTTACAAATCAGGCGCAGGTTACAAATCAGGCGCAGGTTACAAATCAGGCGCAGGTTACAAATCAGGCGCAGGTTACAAATCAGGCGCAGGTTACAAATCAGGCGCAGGTTACAAATCAGGCGCAGGTTACAAATCAGGCGCAGGTTACAAATCAGGCGCAGGTTACAAATCAGGCGCAGGTTACAAATCAGGCGCAGGTTACAAATCAGGCGCAGGTTACAAATCAGGCGCAGGTTACAAATCAGGCGCAGGTTACAAATCAGGCGCAGGTTACAAATCAGGCGCAGGTTACAAATCAGGCGCAGGTTACAAATCAGGCGCAGGTTACAAATCAGGCGCAGGTTACAAATCAGGCGCAGGTTACAAATCAGGCGCAGGTTACAAATCAGGCGCAGGTTACAAATCAGGCGCAGGTTACAAATCAGGCGCAGGTTACAAATCAGGCGCAGGTTACAAATCAGGCGCAGGTTACAAATCAGGCGCAGGTTACAAATCAGGCGCAGGTTACAAATCAGGCGCAGGTTACAAATCAGGCGCAGGTTACAAATCAGGCGCAGGTTACAAATCAGGCGCAGGTTACAAATCAGGCGCAGGTTACAAATCAGGCGCAGGTTACAAATCAGGCGCAGGTTACAAATCAGGCGCAGGTTACAAATCAGGCGCAGGTTACAAATCAGGCGCAGGTTACAAATCAGGCGCAGGTTACAAATCAGGCGCAGGTTACAAATCAGGCGCAGGTTACAAATCAGGCGCAGGTTACAAATCAGGCGCAGGTTACAAATCAGGCGCAGGTTACAAATCAGGCGCAGGTTACAAATCAGGCGCAGGTTACAAATCAGGCGCAGGTTACAAATCAGGCGCAGGTTACAAATCAGGCGCAGGTTACAAATCAGGCGCAGGTTACAAATCAGGCGCAGGTTACAAATCAGGCGCAGGTTACAAATCAGGCGCAGGTTACAAATCAGGCGCAGGTTACAAATCAGGCGCAGGTTACAAATCAGGCGCAGGTTACAAATCAGGCGCAGGTTACAAATCAGGCGCAGGTTACAAATCAGGCGCAGGTTACAAATCAGGCGCAGGTTACAAATCAGGCGCAGGTTACAAATCAGGCGCAGGTTACAAATCAGGCGCAGGTTACAAATCAGGCGCAGGTTACAAATCAGGCGCAGGTTACAAATCAGGCGCAGGTTACAAATCAGGCGCAGGTTACAAATCAGGCGCAGGTTACAAATCAGGCGCAGGTTACAAATCAGGCGCAGGTTACAAATCAGGCGCAGGTTACAAATCAGGCGCAGGTTACAAATCAGGCGCAGGTTACAAATCAGGCGCAGGTTACAAATCAGGCGCAGGTTACAAATCAGGCGCAGGTTACAAATCAGGCGCAGGTTACAAATCAGGCGCAGGTTACAAATCAGGCGCAGGTTACAAATCAGGCGCAGGTTACAAATCAGGCGCAGGTTACAAATCAGGCGCAGGTTACAAATCAGGCGCAGGTTACAAATCAGGCGCAGGTTACAAATCAGGCGCAGGTTACAAATCAGGCGCAGGTTACAAATCAGGCGCAGGTTACAAATCAGGCGCAGGTTACAAATCAGGCGCAGGTTACAAATCAGGCGCAGGTTACAAATCAGGCGCAGGTTACAAATCAGGCGCAGGTTACAAATCAGGCGCAGGTTACAAATCAGGCGCAGGTTACAAATCAGGCGCAGGTTACAAATCAGGCGCAGGTTACAAATCAGGCGCAGGTTACAAATCAGGCGCAGGTTACAAATCAGGCGCAGGTTACAAATCAGGCGCAGGTTACAAATCAGGCGCAGGTTACAAATCAGGCGCAGGTTACAAATCAGGCGCAGGTTACAAATCAGGCGCAGGTTACAAATCAGGCGCAGGTTACAAATCAGGCGCAGGTTACAAATCAGGCGCAGGTTACAAATCAGGCGCAGGTTACAAATCAGGCGCAGGTTACAAATCAGGCGCAGGTTACAAATCAGGCGCAGGTTACAAATCAGGCGCAGGTTACAAATCAGGCGCAGGTTACAAATCAGGCGCAGGTTACAAATCAGGCGCAGGTTACAAATCAGGCGCAGGTTACAAATCAGGCGCAGGTTACAAATCAGGCGCAGGTTACAAATCAGGCGCAGGTTACAAATCAGGCGCAGGTTACAAATCAGGCGCAGGTTACAAATCAGGCGCAGGTTACAAATCAGGCGCAGGTTACAAATCAGGCGCAGGTTACAAATCAGGCGCAGGTTACAAATCAGGCGCAGGTTACAAATCAGGCGCAGGTTACAAATCAGGCGCAGGTTACAAATCAGGCGCAGGTTACAAATCAGGCGCAGGTTACAAATCAGGCGCAGGTTACAAATCAGGCGCAGGTTACAAATCAGGCGCAGGTTACAAATCAGGCGCAGGTTACAAATCAGGCGCAGGTTACAAATCAGGCGCAGGTTACAAATCAGGCGCAGGTTACAAATCAGGCGCAGGTTACAAATCAGGCGCAGGTTACAAATCAGGCGCAGGTTACAAATCAGGCGCAGGTTACAAATCAGGCGCAGGTTACAAATCAGGCGCAGGTTACAAATCAGGCGCAGGTTACAAATCAGGCGCAGGTTACAAATCAGGCGCAGGTTACAAATCAGGCGCAGGTTACAAATCAGGCGCAGGTTACAAATCAGGCGCAGGTTACAAATCAGGCGCAGGTTACAAATCAGGCGCAGGTTACAAATCAGGCGCAGGTTACAAATCAGGCGCAGGTTACAAATCAGGCGCAGGTTACAAATCAGGCGCAGGTTACAAATCAGGCGCAGGTTACAAATCAGGCGCAGGTTACAAATCAGGCGCAGGTTACAAATCAGGCGCAGGTTACAAATCAGGCGCAGGTTACAAATCAGGCGCAGGTTACAAATCAGGCGCAGGTTACAAATCAGGCGCAGGTTACAAATCAGGCGCAGGTTACAAATCAGGCGCAGGTTACAAATCAGGCGCAGGTTACAAATCAGGCGCAGGTTACAAATCAGGCGCAGGTTACAAATCAGGCGCAGGTTACAAATCAGGCGCAGGTTACAAATCAGGCGCAGGTTACAAATCAGGCGCAGGTTACAAATCAGGCGCAGGTTACAAATCAGGCGCAGGTTACAAATCAGGCGCAGGTTACAAATCAGGCGCAGGTTACAAATCAGGCGCAGGTTACAAATCAGGCGCAGGTTACAAATCAGGCGCAGGTTACAAATCAGGCGCAGGTTACAAATCAGGCGCAGGTTACAAATCAGGCGCAGGTTACAAATCAGGCGCAGGTTACAAATCAGGCGCAGGTTACAAATCAGGCGCAGGTTACAAATCAGGCGCAGGTTACAAATCAGGCGCAGGTTACAAATCAGGCGCAGGTTACAAATCAGGCGCAGGTTACAAATCAGGCGCAGGTTACAAATCAGGCGCAGGTTACAAATCAGGCGCAGGTTACAAATCAGGCGCAGGTTACAAATCAGGCGCAGGTTACAAATCAGGCGCAGGTTACAAATCAGGCGCAGGTTACAAATCAGGCGCAGGTTACAAATCAGGCGCAGGTTACAAATCAGGCGCAGGTTACAAATCAGGCGCAGGTTACAAATCAGGCGCAGGTTACAAATCAGGCGCAGGTTACAAATCAGGCGCAGGTTACAAATCAGGCGCAGGTTACAAATCAGGCGCAGGTTACAAATCAGGCGCAGGTTACAAATCAGGCGCAGGTTACAAATCAGGCGCAGGTTACAAATCAGGCGCAGGTTACAAATCAGGCGCAGGTTACAAATCAGGCGCAGGTTACAAATCAGGCGCAGGTTACAAATCAGGCGCAGGTTACAAATCAGGCGCAGGTTACAAATCAGGCGCAGGTTACAAATCAGGCGCAGGTTACAAATCAGGCGCAGGTTACAAATCAGGCGCAGGTTACAAATCAGGCGCAGGTTACAAATCAGGCGCAGGTTACAAATCAGGCGCAGGTTACAAATCAGGCGCAGGTTACAAATCAGGCGCAGGTTACAAATCAGGCGCAGGTTACAAATCAGGCGCAGGTTACAAATCAGGCGCAGGTTACAAATCAGGCGCAGGTTACAAATCAGGCGCAGGTTACAAATCAGGCGCAGGTTACAAATCAGGCGCAGGTTACAAATCAGGCGCAGGTTACAAATCAGGCGCAGGTTACAAATCAGGCGCAGGTTACAAATCAGGCGCAGGTTACAAATCAGGCGCAGGTTACAAATCAGGCGCAGGTTACAAATCAGGCGCAGGTTACAAATCAGGCGCAGGTTACAAATCAGGCGCAGGTTACAAATCAGGCGCAGGTTACAAATCAGGCGCAGGTTACAAATCAGGCGCAGGTTACAAATCAGGCGCAGGTTACAAATCAGGCGCAGGTTACAAATCAGGCGCAGGTTACAAATCAGGCGCAGGTTACAAATCAGGCGCAGGTTACAAATCAGGCGCAGGTTACAAATCAGGCGCAGGTTACAAATCAGGCGCAGGTTACAAATCAGGCGCAGGTTACAAATCAGGCGCAGGTTACAAATCAGGCGCAGGTTACAAATCAGGCGCAGGTTACAAATCAGGCGCAGGTTACAAATCAGGCGCAGGTTACAAATCAGGCGCAGGTTACAAATCAGGCGCAGGTTACAAATCAGGCGCAGGTTACAAATCAGGCGCAGGTTACAAATCAGGCGCAGGTTACAAATCAGGCGCAGGTTACAAATCAGGCGCAGGTTACAAATCAGGCGCAGGTTACAAATCAGGCGCAGGTTACAAATCAGGCGCAGGTTACAAATCAGGCGCAGGTTACAAATCAGGCGCAGGTTACAAATCAGGCGCAGGTTACAAATCAGGCGCAGGTTACAAATCAGGCGCAGGTTACAAATCAGGCGCAGGTTACAAATCAGGCGCAGGTTACAAATCAGGCGCAGGTTACAAATCAGGCGCAGGTTACAAATCAGGCGCAGGTTACAAATCAGGCGCAGGTTACAAATCAGGCGCAGGTTACAAATCAGGCGCAGGTTACAAATCAGGCGCAGGTTACAAATCAGGCGCAGGTTACAAATCAGGCGCAGGTTACAAATCAGGCGCAGGTTACAAATCAGGCGCAGGTTACAAATCAGGCGCAGGTTACAAATCAGGCGCAGGTTACAAATCAGGCGCAGGTTACAAATCAGGCGCAGGTTACAAATCAGGCGCAGGTTACAAATCAGGCGCAGGTTACAAATCAGGCGCAGGTTACAAATCAGGCGCAGGTTACAAATCAGGCGCAGGTTACAAATCAGGCGCAGGTTACAAATCAGGCGCAGGTTACAAATCAGGCGCAGGTTACAAATCAGGCGCAGGTTACAAATCAGGCGCAGGTTACAAATCAGGCGCAGGTTACAAATCAGGCGCAGGTTACAAATCAGGCGCAGGTTACAAATCAGGCGCAGGTTACAAATCAGGCGCAGGTTACAAATCAGGCGCAGGTTACAAATCAGGCGCAGGTTACAAATCAGGCGCAGGTTACAAATCAGGCGCAGGTTACAAATCAGGCGCAGGTTACAAATCAGGCGCAGGTTACAAATCAGGCGCAGGTTACAAATCAGGCGCAGGTTACAAATCAGGCGCAGGTTACAAATCAGGCGCAGGTTACAAATCAGGCGCAGGTTACAAATCAGGCGCAGGTTACAAATCAGGCGCAGGTTACAAATCAGGCGCAGGTTACAAATCAGGCGCAGGTTACAAATCAGGCGCAGGTTACAAATCAGGCGCAGGTTACAAATCAGGCGCAGGTTACAAATCAGGCGCAGGTTACAAATCAGGCGCAGGTTACAAATCAGGCGCAGGTTACAAATCAGGCGCAGGTTACAAATCAGGCGCAGGTTACAAATCAGGCGCAGGTTACAAATCAGGCGCAGGTTACAAATCAGGCGCAGGTTACAAATCAGGCGCAGGTTACAAATCAGGCGCAGGTTACAAATCAGGCGCAGGTTACAAATCAGGCGCAGGTTACAAATCAGGCGCAGGTTACAAATCAGGCGCAGGTTACAAATCAGGCGCAGGTTACAAATCAGGCGCAGGTTACAAATCAGGCGCAGGTTACAAATCAGGCGCAGGTTACAAATCAGGCGCAGGTTACAAATCAGGCGCAGGTTACAAATCAGGCGCAGGTTACAAATCAGGCGCAGGTTACAAATCAGGCGCAGGTTACAAATCAGGCGCAGGTTACAAATCAGGCGCAGGTTACAAATCAGGCGCAGGTTACAAATCAGGCGCAGGTTACAAATCAGGCGCAGGTTACAAATCAGGCGCAGGTTACAAATCAGGCGCAGGTTACAAATCAGGCGCAGGTTACAAATCAGGCGCAGGTTACAAATCAGGCGCAGGTTACAAATCAGGCGCAGGTTACAAATCAGGCGCAGGTTACAAATCAGGCGCAGGTTACAAATCAGGCGCAGGTTACAAATCAGGCGCAGGTTACAAATCAGGCGCAGGTTACAAATCAGGCGCAGGTTACAAATCAGGCGCAGGTTACAAATCAGGCGCAGGGAATGGGGTGGGGGAAGTTTAAAGGGAAGTTTACAAACATTAAACACTTCAGTTTTACAAATAAAGAGCCATCATCAATAATAAATGATAAAAACATCAATAAATCAACCAATAAAATCCCCCAAAAATTAATAAGAATTTTTTTTTTTAATCAATAAATAAAACATTTTCTACTTACTGACTGCAGCACCGGGAGCCCTCCAACAGCGTGCTGGGTTGCCCCCAGCCCTCCAGTGTGTCTCTGTCTGTCAGTATCTGTGTTTCTGACAGGGAGGCGGGAAGAGCGGTGGAGTTGGGCGGGAAGAGCGGTGGAGTTGGGCGGGAAGAGCGGTGGAGTTGGGCGGGAAGAGCGGTGGAGTTGGGAGGGAAGAGCGGTGGAGTTGGGAGGGAAGAGCGGTGGAGTTGGGCGGGAAGAGCGGTGGAGTTGGGAGGGAAGAGCGGTGGAGTTGGGAGGGAAGAGCGGTGGAGTTGGGAGGGAAGAGCGGTGGAGTTGGGAGGGAAGAGCGGTGGAGTTGGGAGGGAAGAGCGGTGGAGTGAGGGAGAGGGGGGAAGGGAGGGAGAGGGGGGAAGGGAGGGAGAGGGGGGAAGGGAGGGAGAGGGGGGAAGGGAGGGAGAGGGGGGAAGGGAGGGAGGGGGGGGGAAGAGAGGGAGGGGGGGGGAAGAGAGGGAGGGGGGGGGAAGAGAGGGAGGGGGGGGAAGAGAGGGAGGGGGGGGAAGAGAGGGAGGGGGGGGGAAGAGAGGGAGGGGGGGGGAAGAGAGGGAGGGGGGGGGGAAGAGAGGGAGGGGGGGGGGAAAAGAGAGGGAGGGGGGGGGAAGAGAGGGAGGGAGAGAGAGAGAAGGGAGAGAGAGAGAGAGAGAGAGAGAGAGAGAGAGAGAGAGAGAGAGAGAGAGAGAGAGAGAGAGAGAGAGAGAGAGAAAGAAAGGAGAGGGAGGCTGAATGGGCCGGGCCCGGCCGGGCCCAAGACTTCGAGCTTAGACTTACCGGATTGACAGGTAGGTGGCGTCGGGTTCGGGGTGCCGGGAGCCCGGATCGGGGGCGGAGATCGGTCCGGGGGGGTGGGGAAGGTCGGGAGCGGGGGAAGCGGAGATCGGGTCGGGGGGGTGGCGGTCCGGCGGGAGGGGGAGTCAAGTCGGGTCGGGTCCGGGGGCGGGGTTGCGGGAGTCGAGTCGGGTCGGGAGGAAGCAGGAGCTGGGCGTGGAAGGAGCATTATCCACGTAGCCCCAGTGAGGCCATTCGGCCAGGGCTCAGGGCTGCGTGCTTCGGGCCCCTCCCACAGAGTTTTGGGCGCCTGGAGCAACTGCACATGCACGCCCACTGTACTGCGCATGTGCAGAGGTCCCGGCACTGTTTTCAGCGCAGGGACCTGGCTCCGCCCCCTGCAGCTCGGGCTGCGCGCGCCGAGGACCAGCAGGGAGCCGGAGAATCTGGAAGTTTTTTTTTAGGTGCACTTTGTGGCACGAAAAACGGGCGTCCAGGTCGGGGCTGCGCCGTTCTAGGCGCGGCCAGAAACTTGGGTCCATAATTCCATCTACCATGTTCTTGCCCACTCACATAACCTGTCTATATCCCTTTGCATCCTCCTCACAACAAACTTGGATACATTACACTCGGACCTTCATCCAAGTCATTGATATAGACTGTAAACAGCTGAGGCCCAAGCACTGATCCTTGCAGTACCCCACTAGTTACATCCTGTTAACCCAAAAATGACCCATTTATTCCTACTCTGTTTTCTGTCCGTTAACCAATTCTCAATCCATGCTAACATATTACCTCCAATTCCATGAACCCTAATTTTGTGTAATAATCTCTTGTACAGCACCTTATCGAATGAGTTTCGAAAATCCAAATACACTACATCCACAGGTTCCCCTTATCTACCCTGCTAGTTTATAGTCTCAAAAAACTCCAACAGATTTGTCAAACACAATTTCCCTTTCATAAATCCGTGTTGACTCTGCCCAATCATATGATTTTCAAAGTGCTCTGTTACCACGTCCCTAATAGATTCTAGCATTTTCCCTAACTTGTCTATAGTTCCCCACTTTCTCACTCCCTCGTTTCTCGAATAGCAGGGTTACATTTACTATCTTCCAATCTGCAGGGACAGTTCTAGACTCTAGGGAATTCTGCAAGAACAAAACCAATTCATCCACTATCTCTGTAGCCATCTCTTAAAATCCTAGGATGTAGGCCATCAAGGTCCAGGGGATTTGTCCACCTTTAGTCCCATTCATTTCTTGAGTACTATTTCTCTACGAATACTAGGATAATTAACGAAAGAGTAGAGGATAACTAAAGAAAGAGTAGGGCCTATTAGAAATCAAAAAGGTAACCTTTGTGTTGAGGCTGAAGAAGTGGGTATGGTTCTTAATGAATACTTTGCGTCTGTCTTCATAAAAGAGAGGGACGATGCATTGTCGTTAAGGAGGAGGAGTGTAAAATATTAGAGGAGATAAACAGTGAGGGAGGAAACATTAAGGGGTGTAGCATCTTTGAAAGTAGATAAATCGCCAGGCCCGGATGAAATGTAACCCAGGCTGTTGAGCAGCAAGGGAGGAAATAGCGGAGGTTCTGACCATCATTTTCCAATCCTCTCTGGCTACAGATGTGACTAGTAACGTTGTACCGTTGTTTAAAAAGAAAGGAATAGACCAAGTAATTACAGGCCAGTCAGCCTAACCTTGGTGGTGGGCAAATTATTGGAAAAAATTCTGAGGGACAGCATAAATCGTCATTTAGAAAGGCACGGATTAATCAAAGATAGTCAGCATGGATTTGTTATGGGAAGGTTGTGTCTGACTAACTTAATAGAATTTTTTGAGGAGGTAAAGGAGGGTCGATGAGGGTAGTGCGTTTGATGTAGTCTACATGGATTTTAGCAAGGCTTTTGACGAGGCCAAACTACTCAAAAAGTAAAAGCCTATGGGATCCAAGGGAAAGTGGCGAGTTGGATCCAAAATTGGTTCAGTAGCAGGAAGCAAAGGATGTTTTTGTGGCTGGAAGGCTATTTCCAGAGGGGTTCCAAACAGAGCTCAGTACTAACTCCCTTGCTTTTTGTGGTATATATATCAATGATTTAGACTTGAATTTAGGGGACATGATTAAGTTGTTTGCAAATGATACAAAAATTGGTTGATAGTTGATAGTGAGGAAGAAAGCTGTAGATTGCAGGAAGGTAGCAATGGACTGGTCAGGTGGGCAGAAACATGACAAATGGAATTCAATCTGGAGAAGTAGGAGGTAATGCATTTGGGGAGGGCTAACAAGGCAAGGGAATACTCAATAAATATGATACTGAGAAGTGTAGAGGAAGAGAGAGACTTTGGAGTGCATGTCCACAGATCCCTGAAGGTAACAGGACAGGTAGATAAGGTGGTTAAGAAGGTATACGGAATACTTTCCTTTATTCGCCGAAGCACAGAATACAAGAGAAAGACGGTTATGCTTGAACTGTATAAAACGGTAGTTAAGCCATAGCTAGAGTACAGGAACGATGTGATTGCACTAGAGAGCATACAGAGGAGATTTGAGAATGTTGCCAGGACTGGAGAATTTTAGCAGAGAGGAAAAATTGAATAGGCTGGGTTGGTTTCTTTGGAACAGAGGAGGCTGAGTGAAGACCTAATTGAGGTGTATAAAATTATGAGGGGCCTAGGAAGGACCTATTTCCCTGAGCAAAGAGGTCAATAACCAGGGGGCATAGATTTGAAGTAATTGGTAGAAAAATTAGAGTGGAGTTGAGTAAAACATTTTTCATCCAGAGGGTGGTGGGGTGTGGAACTCACTGCCTGAAAGGGTGGTAGAGGCAGAAAACCTCATGGCATTTAAAAAGTACTTGGATGTGCACTTGAAGTGCCGTAACCGACAAGGCTACGAACCAAGATCTGGAAAGTGGGATTAGGCTGGATAGCTCTTTTTCGGCTGACAATGGACCAAATGGCCTCCTTCTGTGCCATAAATTTCTATGATTCCCTGACGAATTTCTTTACGTTCTTCATTCTCACTATACCCTCAGTTCCTCACTATTTCCAAAATGTTTTTTGTGTCTTCTTCCATGAAGACAGATACAAAATATTTGTTTAATGTCTGCCATTTCATTACTCCACATTATAATTTCTCCTGCTTTTGCCTGCAAGGGACCAATGTTTACTTTGGCTAATCTCTTCCTTTTCAAAATATCTATTGAAGCTTTTACAATCTGTTTTTAACATTTCTTGCTATTTTACTCTCATATTCCATTTTCTCTTAATTTCTTGGTCCTCCTTTTCTGAATTCTAAAGGTCCTCCCAATCCTTTGGCTTACTACTCTTTTTGGCAACATTACAAGCCTCTTCCTTTACTCTAATACTATCTTTAATTTATCTCATTAGCGACGGTAGGACCACTTTTCCCGTGGTGTTTTTATTCCTGAAGAAAATGTATACTTGTCGGGAGTTATCAATTATTTCTTTAAATGTTTGCCATTGCTTACCTACAGTCATATCTTTAATGTAGTTTCCCAATTCACCCCTCAAACCTACATAGTTCACTTTGTTCAGATTTAAGTTTTGGACTTAACTAAATCACTCTCAAACTCAACATAAAATTTTATCATTATGATCACTGCTTCCCAGCCGCTCCTTTACTACAAGGTTACTTATTAATCCTATCTCATTGCACAATACTAGATCCAAGATAGTCTGTTTCCCAATTGGTTCCTAGAAATACTGATCTAGAAAACTATCTTGAATGCATTCCATGAACTCACCCTCTACACTATTACTGCAAATTTGGTTTGCCCAGTTTATATAAAAATTTTAAGTCCCCATAATTACTGTCTTACCCTTGTTACATGCACGACACTACAACTTCTGTTAGGGGGCATATAAACTACTCCCACCAGAATTTTCTGCCCCTTGTTGTTTCTAAGCTCCACCCAAAGTGACGCAGGTTCAAATGACCGCTTCTTTTCATACCTGGTAATAGGCCTTCTTTATCTCCCTCTGTGTAGCATTGCGTGCGATCCCCAGCAGCTCATAATAATCATCCTTGGCTAAACTAGAAGACGTGTGAAATCCAACAACACCCAGAGAATGTGGTGCAGAGCCTTGGGGGTGGGGACAGAATGGGGAAAAGGAATTAGGAAAAAACCCACAATCTCCTGCAGAGAAATTGTAACAAGCAATATTACTGCTCCCACATCAAGGAGCAATCCTCCCCTCCCCTCTAACCAAGGAGCTCCACTCTTTAGTCTACCTCTTGTTCCAATCAAACTGCCCCCTCCTCATCCCCGTTTCCTCCTCCTCCAGTTAGGACATTAGGTGATTGTTGCTATATCCAGCCACAACTGGGCAAACAGCAAAAATATTTCACAATACTTTTACTTGAAACAGATTTAGTCTCAAAAAAACTATCTTCATGAGTTTGGCTGAAAGGCCAAAACGTTTGAGGGGAGTCACTTTGAAGTCTGCCCACATTCTGCACTGTACTCCACTTTACCTTCGCCTGCACTCTGGCATCTTGATGCAGAGACAGAAGGAAGCATCATCTCTTCCTCAATCTCTTCAAATAAATCATCATAGGCAGTCCCTCGAGATCAAGGAAGACTTGCTTCCACTTCAAAAGCGAGTTCTCAGGTTACTGAATAGTCCAATACGGGAATTACAGTCTCTGTCGCAAATGGGACAGTCGTTGAGGGAAAGGGTGGGTGGGGAGTCTGGTTTGCCACACGCTCCTTCCGCTGCCTGCGCTTTATTTCTGCACGCTCTCGGCGACGAGACTCAAGGTGCTCTGCGCCCTCCCAGATGTTCTTCCTCCAGGGTGGTCTTGACCAGGGACTCCCAGGTGTCGATGGGGATGTTGCACTTTATCAAGGAGGCTTGGAGGATGTCACTGAAACGTTTCCTCTGCCCATCTGGGGCTCGCTTGCAGTGTAGGAGTTCCGAGTAAGCATATGCTTTGGGAGTCTCGTGTCGGGCATGCGAACAACGTGGCCTGCCCAGCGGAGCTGGTCGAGTGTGGTCAGTGCTTCGATGCTGGCCTGATCGAGAACACGGACGTTGGTGCGTCTGTCCTCCTAGGGGATTTGCAGGATCTTGCGGAGACAATGCTGGTAGTATTTCTCCAGCGATTTAAGGTGTCTACTGTATATATACTGTAAATCATCATCATAGGCAGTCCCTCAAAATCAAGGAAGACTTGCTTCCACTCCAAAAGCGAGTTCTCTGGTGACTGTACAGTCCAATACGGGAATTACAGTCTTTGTCGCAGGTGGGACAGAGTCGTTGGAGGAAAGGGTGGATGGAGAGTCTGGTTTGTCGCATGCTCCTTCCTCTGCCTGCATACTAATTTAAATAAAACTTGCATGGCAACAGTTTCAGACAGGAATCCTTCGATTCACCTAACCACAGTATTTGCTTGGTGCATTTCTAATAACCCTGAATCCCATGTGTTCACCTGTCTGGTTCTTTCTTCAAACCCATTAAGGTTTTGTGTTCCAGCTGCACCGCCCACCACTCCCATTTCCCACCCCTCCAATCTCATCACCCCTCTGCCCCCCCCCACCCATCTCATCACCCCACTGCCCCCCCCACCCATCACCATCACACCCCTCTGCCCCCCCCATCACCCCATTTAAACACATAACATTTAAGCAAAGCTGGCCAAATGTTTGATACTGTGCACTATATTTGCATTGCACTTTGCTTGGTTTCCTCCTCTGACCAGTGGCAGCAGTTACCTCACTCAAGTAGCCATTGTTCTAGAGTGAGCAGCAGTGATATTCATCGGGTTCACCAGCACCACCACCAAGTTCAATTCTTGTCTCACCAGAAGGTTCCTCCCAACCCCTCAATACTCTCAGTGGGTAGTGGTTAGGAAGCATTGATCCTCCCTGGCTTTGGGGGGGGGGGGGGGGGGGGGGGGGTAGGAAGGAAGGAGAGAGAAAGAGAGCACTGACCTTCCCTGGCCGGTTTGGGGAGGGGAGGGGTGAGGTGAGGGGAGGAGTAGTAGTATTGACCCTCCACAGCCCTGGGGGGGAAAGAGAGCAAGGGGGAACACTGGCCCTCACCACAGGGGGGTGGGGGAGTATTGGCCCTTACCGGGGTGGAGAGAGAGAGAGAGAGAGAGCCGGGGCAGGGAGCACTGACCCTCCCCGGCCTGGGGACTCTGGGATTCCCCTCATACTGTCAGGGGAAGGTGAAGGCGATGCAGAAGTGAACAGCCCGATGCGCCTGCCCTTGGACCGGCTGCACCACCGCTCCCCCGGCCCGGCCCGGCCCTCTCTCCTCACCGGGCAGCTTCAGGGCGGGCCTCAGGCCCAGACCACCAGCCGACAGCAGTCCATTGCCCTTCCCAAACGCGGTACACCGGGTGCGGAGGCCGAACACCCGCAGAGTCCCGGCATCGAGCAGCGCGGCCCCGGCCACCGGGCCCCAGGTCACCGACACCAAACGTGACCAGCACCGAGCAGCCGCCATCTTAGTGCGCCTGCGCACTCGGTGGTTCCACCCCCTCGCAGTCACTGCGCCAGCTCGCCTCCACAATCACTGCGCCTGCGCGCCGCACCACGCCGTGCGCAGCCAGCTCGCCTCCATAATCACTGCGCATGGACGCCGCACCACGCCGTGCGCAGCCAGCTCGCCTCCACAATCACTGCACCTGCGCAACAAGCCTGGTTGCCTAGCAGCTTTGAGATAGCAGCTGCCCGAGGCCCAGGCATCGGAAGCGCTTATTTGCATTGGCAAAATGCTCTGATTGGCTCGCTATGATCATATCATCATAAACAGTCTCTCGAAACGAGAATGACTTGCTTCCACGACTCTTTTAGGGAGTACAAAACAAACATCGAGTGCCCATTGATCTGGGGGACACTCCAGACACTTATACCTGCCCTCTTTTTTTTTGTTTTTTTAAAACTTTTTTTTGTGTTTTTTTTTCCTTTTGTGATTTTTTTTGGGCATTAAAATCATATAATTTACAAGTGCCCCCTATAAAAGGGGAGGGGGACACTAAAACCGGCAATTAAAACAAATTAAACTGTAAAATAAATAAAATCAAATTAAAATTTGGTTGCCGGGGGTGATGATGCACTCCAGTCCCTCCGGTGCCCACCTCTCGCGGAAGGCCGCGAGCGTACCGGTGGACACCGCATGCTCCATCTCCGAGGACACCCTGGCCCGGATGTAGGCGCGGAAGAGAGGCAGGCTGAACGACCGCCCGCTGCCTGGCCCGGCTGATGGCACCCTTGGCCGTGCCCAGGAGCAGTCCTATGAGGAGGCCCTCGGACCTACCCACTCCCCTCCGCACAGGGTGCCCAAAGATCAGGAGTGTGGGACTGAAGTGCAGCCAGAATTTCAGGAGCAGCCCCTTTAAATATTGGAACAGGGGCTGCAACCTCGTGCATTCAATAAAAACATGGAACACGGACTCTTCCAGACCGCAGAAATTGCAGGCGGCCTGGGAGCCCGTGAACCGGCTTAAAAATTTGTTGCACGGGACTGCTCCGTGCACCACCCTCCAGGCCAAGTCCCCGATAAATAGTGGGAGGACTCCCACGTAGAGTGTCCTCCATTGCTTCCACTCCAACAAAGGATGAGTTCACAGGTGTTCCAATGAAGGGCCTAATATTCCAGATCCCGAACTACATCTTAAAGGGTGGAAGATGCCTGTGCGTGAATTTTTTTAACCCCTCACGGGCTTGACAGAGCTAGGTCTTGGTCCAGTGGCAAGGATTACCCAAGACGACTGGAGACCTGCTCTGCTGCACGGACCTAGTGCGCACACATATCGCAGTGTGGGCTGGCCAGTGCTGTCCCTGGGCCCCTGGCCCCGAACTCACGCCTCCCCTGGGTCCTGATCACACCCCTCTACAATCTCTCGCCGCTCCTTCGCCCCGACCTCGCCGCTCCTGCTGTATCTTCCCACGCTCCAATCACTGACCTGGACCTTGATGACGTCCCTCTTCGCTGCCGTCGCCCTCCTGCACCAGCTCGTGGTGACCTGGTTGCTGATTGGTCCCCTTGGAGGATAAGTGAGACATAAAAAATAGGAGCAGGAGTAGGCCGTAGGAAGAAGTACTGAAGGTAGAAAGGGCACAAATGTACCCTGCGGCAGGTGGTGAGAGAACAAACACAAGGGAAAAATCTACTTGACCTCATCCTCACCAATGTACCTGTCGCAAATGGACCTGTCCATGACAGCATTGGTAGCAGTGACCGCCGCACAGTATTGTGGAGACAAAGTCCTGTCTTCACACTGAGGACACCCTCCGTTGTGTTGTGTGGCACTATCACCGGGCTAAATGGGATAGATTCAGAACAGATCTAGCAGCTCAAAGCTGGGCATCCATGAGGTGCTGTGGGCCATCATCAGCAGCAGAATTGTATTTCACCACAATCTGTAACCTCATGGCCTGGCATATCCCTCACTCTACCATTGCCATCAAGTCAGGGGACCAACTCTGGTTCAATGTAGAGTGCAGAAGAATATGCCAGGAGCAGCACTAGGCGTACCTAAAAATGAGGTACCAACCTGGGGAAGCTGCAACACAGGACTACATACATGCTAAGCAGCAGAAGCAGCATGCTATAAACAGAGCTAAGCGATCCCATGACAGATCAGATCAAAGCTCTGCAGCCCTGCCATATCCAGTTGTGAATTGTGGTGGACAATTAAACAACTAATGGTAGGAGAAGGCTCCCATGAAAATCCCCATCCTCAATGACAAGGCTGAAACGTTTGCAACCATCTTCAGCCAGAAGTGCTGAGTGCATGATCCATATTGGTCTCCTCCCGAGGTCCCCACCATCACAGAAGCCAATCTTCAGCCAATTCAACTCACTCCACGTGATATCAAGAAGCGGCTAAGTGCACTGGATACAGCAAAGGCTATGGGCCCCGACAACATCCTGGCTGCCGTGCTGAAGACTTGTGCTCCAGAACTAGCTGCGCCTTTAGCCAAGCTGTTCCAGTACAACAACAATACTGGTATCTAACCAACAATGTGGAAAAACTGCCCAGGTATGTTCTGTCCATAAAAAGCAAGACAAATACAAACCAGCCAATTACTGTCCATCAGTCTACTCTCAATCATCAGGAAAGTGATGGAAGGTGTCATCGACAGTGCTATCAAGTGGCACATTCACCAATAACCTGCTTACCGATGCTCAGTTTGGGATCTGCCAGGGCCACTTGGCTCCAGACCTCATACAGCCTTGGTCCAAACATGGACAAAAGAGCTGAATTCCAGAGGTGAGGTGGGAGTGACTGCCCTTGGCATCAAGGCAGCATTTGACCAAGTGTGACATCAAGGAGCCCAAGTAAATTGAAGTCAATGGGGATCAGGGGAAAACTCTCCACTGGCTAGAGTAATACCTAGCACAAAGGAACATAAGAACATAAGAAATAGGAGCAGGAGTAGGCCATACGACCCCTCGAACCTGCTCCGCCATTCAATAAGATTATGGCTGATCATCGACCTCAGCTCCACTTTCCTGTCCAATTTCCATATCGCTTGATTCCGCTAGACCCCAAAAATCTGTCTATCTCAACCTTGAATATATTCAAAGACTCAGCATCCACAGCCCTCTGGGGCAGAGAATTCCAAAGATTCACAAACCTCTGAGTGAAGAAATTCCTCCTCATTTCTGTCTTAAAAGGCTGACCCCTTCTCCTGAGACTGTGCCCCCTTGTTCTCGACACTCTAGCCAAGGGAAACAACCTCTCAGCATGAACCCTTCAGAATCTTGTATGTTTCAATGAGATCACCTCTCATTCTTCTAAACTCCAGAGAGTATAGGCCCAATCTACTCAATCTCTCATCATAAGACAGCCCTCTCATCCCAGGAATCAATTAGACCAAGTGCCGAGTCTCAGAAAAATGTTTTTCCGTTGTGCCCTCTGTGGAAGTACTTCATATTCACACCAATATCAGTTTAAGGACCACTTATCACAAAAATCAATGTTCCCATCTTTGAAAAGTGAGTATTTTGCAGAAATTTTCATTAGAAAAGAGGCAGATATCTCGTCAAAACTCAGTCATGACATAATTGCAGGTTACTTAAGTGACCAATCACACTGCTGTATCTGTCAGCACAGCGAAATCAGCCAATCACGATCTCAGTACTAGATCGATTAGAGTCAGTGGGCCTGAATTTGATGAAGGCCTCCGTCCGCCCAAGTGCCACCCATAGGACCGCCGATGGCCGCCGAGGTACCTGACGGGTACTTTGAGCGGGGTTTTCATTGGAGAGGTCCCTCAAAGGTCGGCGGGTGGCGAATGAGTGACTTACAAAGCCAATCTGGGCGGCAGCGGGCAAAAGGTCTCATTCTCGGCGGCAAAAGCGCTTGCCGCTCAAGTGCCGCCGAGGATGGAGTCGGGCCCACGGAGGGTTGAAGACCTGAAAAGCAAAAGCATAAATTTTTTTTTAAACCATCTGAACACCTGCAGGGGACCCCTCCAGGTAAGTCCCTGTAAAGAAAAAAATTACAAAAAGCCGATTCCCGGCCACATCAATATCGCAGCTCAGTGGGCGGGAGGTCAGTTGCGTGACTCGGCCGTCCGCTGACGTCGGCAGCCGCTTCCCGGCGACTCTCCCCTCCAGCCCGCTCCAAGCCACGCCGAAAGTGGCACTGGGCGGTTTGATGCGAGGAATGTCGGCGGCAGTGAGCGGTAAGTTCTTCAATTTCGGGCCCAGTGACTGCATGCACCGAAACAATGGCGGCTGCATGCACATAGTTGCGGGAGCCAAAGGCAACATAATACTTTGGGGAGTAAAATTTTTCACGAGTGTTTATCAGTGGAAATTTACTGAAACTAACGAAGCTAAAATTGCAGAGAAGGCCATCGAAAGTTTAGATCTGGAGCTAGTTATGGCACCAGAAAGACTCGCAACAATCTTACATTCGATTGGATATCATCAGCAGTGCTGCATGCGTTTCACTGATAAATCGACAGAGCCAAGAAGAAGCAAGAAAGGAAAATTTAGAACTATGACAATGAGTACACGTGATTTTACAGTATTTCCTATGAAACTGTGTCAACCTAGAAATGTTTATATCCAACTTTCATTCCTTAGTTCAATGGTTATGCCGTTTGACATGATCCATTTCGTGGGCCTGCTTCAGCCCCATATACTTATTTCCGTGTCGACTGACTGGGGCCGAATTTGGAGCAGGTTGTGCCTGCAGCTGCCGAGGATCCGCTGGAAATGTATGTTTTCTGGGCGATTCCTCCGGAACCGCCCATCTGCTGTCCAGGCTCCGCCCGGCACCAGATTGGTCGTGGAGAGATCCGCCGGCGTGACGTCATGCTGGATGCTGTAAATCGGCCATTTTAGTCAGGGATGCTGGCCTCAGCCCGCCAGAAGGACCGCTCGCAAAAAGCAGGTCTGACCTGGCCGTGAGTCGGGCGGCAGGGAGAAGGGCTCAGAGTGCTGCAGCGCTGCGCTTCGCGGCTATGGTGCAGATGCTGGACCATCATCACTGGGACTGCTGGAAAAAAGTTAGATGGATGTTGCTTTACTTTATTGCCGATGGTCATGTTTAATTTGGATGTGATAAAAGCGACTGAAATGTGTCCAGGAAACTTTCTTCTTTGACCTGTTTGAAAGACCTTCATTGAGAAGCCCAATGGCAAAGGCAAAATAATTATGAATAAGTGAAAAGTCACATTTTGTCCATCCAAGCTGATTAATTAATTCTGTGATACAGTCCTTCAAGAAGTTCTCAGGGAAGCACTACATATCACATAGCGGGTGAGAGGATTAGGGTTAGAATGATCTATTGTAATCCTGAGACAGCTGCAGACTCTGACAACATTTGTATGGGAGGAAAAGAGTATAAAGTTACAGCTATTCGACTTTAGGGGCAGCGCGATTACAGAGCAAACTGAGGAAGGACTATGGTCAATAGAACACAGCAAGAGACAAGCGTCGTGGTGACTCAGTGGCCTACGGTTGAGGTTTCAATGACTAGTCTGTCACTATCGCCTTGTTAATGTGTCTTTCTTTGTATGCAAGGAAATTACTTCATAAAATCTGTTCTGATTCATCACAAAAGACCTGTACCCAGCATGCCTTGCTGTGGTGACGGACATAAGCCTATTCTGAGAGATGTAATTAATCTGACACATCAAATAACCCTCACAGCACATAAAGCATGTTGCGATGGCCTGATGGCCGTACCCATTATACACAGCAGTCAGATGTGGATGGGAAGATATTCCTGATAAAGCAGATGACCTAAGAGACAGATGTGTGTTCCTCACAAGGCACCACACATGACGTTAAAATCAGACACTCACCAAGAGAAGGTCAACAATGTGAGTGTATTTACAAGTGCACAATAACAAAGGTTACATAACATGATTATATTTACAAACATTACACCACCAACACCCATCCCTCTACCTAACACCACCACCTCTCTTCCCCCACCCTTGAAGCGATGCCCAAGCTCCTCTTCCTCGCCCCGCCTACACCATGGCGTGCTGTTCCCCTGCCCCTCTCTGCCTTTGGTTGACGAGGTTGTGCAAGAGGTCAGCGGGATGTCTGCAGACATGTGCATCTTGGTGAGAAGACCAGGATTTCCTGCTCCTCCGGACCTGTCTGCCTAGAGGGTGTGGGGTCAGGGGCTTGAACTGCGCATCCAGAAGCCATCTCTTGCCTCATCGCCTCAATGGTATCGGTTTTGCGCTCCAACACAGTGATCAGCCAGTCCATCTTGTCATCATGCTGCTGGGTGAAGGTGGTCATGCAGGCAGCTATCTCAGTCATGGCCTGGAGCATATCGCAACCTATCTGCACGCTTGTCCGTAATAGCCGGACCATCTCCTGAATTGCAGAGAGCCATGGTGAATCCTCAGGTGGATGCTCGCTCCTGGTGGGTTCTGGCGCAATGCTTGCCTTCGCGCCACGGCCTCTGCGCTTGGTTGAGCTTGCCAGTGTGGAGTCCTTTCCAAACCCCAGGAACTCGGAGGCCGACGCCGAGGTTCTGCTGACACCTGGCTCACATGGCAGGAGGCTGCTGA
This sequence comes from Pristiophorus japonicus, assembly GCF_044704955.1. Lineage (NCBI taxonomy): Eukaryota > Metazoa > Chordata > Chondrichthyes > Pristiophoridae > Pristiophorus > Pristiophorus japonicus. Next base: position 63,132 of record NW_027250790.1, on the reverse strand, counting down.
AATCCTGTTCCTGCTCCTGGAGCTCAAGGGGCTCAAAGACGGGCCCTTCTCCCTCCTCTCCTCTTCATGGCTCAGGGTGGTGGAGGCTTGCCATGACTATCCCGGGTGAGGTCTTTGTACCTGCGCTCCATCTCCATCTTGAGCCCCTCCAATTCCTGCTCATTGAGCCAGGAAGCTCTGGGCCTGGTTTTGCTAGTCTTCATTGCTGATTTCTGGCCACTCATCGTCAATGATGAAACGAATGGGTGCTCAACAGTTTGTGTGTCTCAATTTCTTCAACTGCCCCTCTCCAACCTCCAACTCTCTCCCCTCCAACCTCCAACTCTTTCCTCTCAAATGCCAACTCTCTCCTCTCCAACCTCCGACTCTCTCCTCTCTAACCTTCAACTCTCTTCTCTCCAACCTCCAACTCTCTCCTCTCAAATGCCAACTCTCTCCTCTCCCCTCTCACACTCACAGGTGGAATGCCTTTATGCGCATGCACAGTACAGCAATCAACCTCAAGCGGCCCAGAAATGACGACACGTCGGAAGACAAAAACTACCCCAAAAACTCGTGAAGTCTCGTGCATGCACATTGGGAGGCCCTCCGAAGATCCCCCCAAGTGGAGAGGCCTCCAACTGCCGCACACTGATGACGCCGGGCACTCACTCCTGCTCCCGCAGGCGACTGCCGCTGACGCTGCCACCCACACAACGGAGTCGAAAGTGGTTCCAGACCGGACCCGGTGGCAACGGGCGGCAAAAAAGTAGGTGCTGCCCGGGGGCCGCCAAAAAATGGGCGGTGGCCACATTCGGCCCCACTGACTCTAAATATCTTACTCTGGTCATAACACACACAAACACAAGGGTCATTGTCAGTGGGGCTGATTAGAATATCCATTTTATCATTCCTTCGCAGCCATTGCAGAACCAGTACAGAAAGAAGAGGAGAGGAGTAAAGCAAAGGTTTGACTGCTTCGCTCAAAGTCGATAGACCCCAAGGTTATACCTGCGAGGGATTCCCATCATCTTCCAGTGCAGTGCCTTCTCTGCAAGATGGACAAGAACATTGTGGAGAGACACAGTCAAAAGAGACGGAAAGAGAGGCTGGTATAATGTCAGACTAAAACTGCAGGTAATGTAAGAACATAAGAAATAGGAGGAGTAGGCCATTTGGCCCATCGAGGCTGCTCCGCCATTTAATAAGATCATGGCTGATCTGATCATGGACTCAGCTCCACTTCAACAACGAAACCACTAGTGGCATCGGACCCAGAGTTGGCCCAGTTGGAGCTCCAAGTCCAAAAAGTTGAAGAAGATGAAAACCAATTGGTGCATACTGAGCTGAAAGAGGCACAACTTACGAGCGACATTGGGCTGTGGGGAGACAATATTTCAGAAGACATGCAAAAACATTGGATTGCAAAAGGTAGTGAGGACTGCCGAAACTGTGACAAAGACTTCCAAAACTACGACGTGATTCATGCCAAGGAAGGATGTCGCCAATACTGTTCGAAGTCCTTCTTCACGCGTGTGCATTCGCTGACAGGGGAACATGTGGAGAAAATGTGGCTCTGTTATACACCTTCAAATGGTAGAGTACACTGCTCTGCTTGCAAGGTCACAGCACAAACAAATAGCCACTTTGCTCATGGGTTTAATGACTGGCAGCATGGAGATGAGAGGATTTCATCTCACAAAAACAGCCACCAGCATAGAGAAGCCACAGTAGTAATGTGCACTGGACAAGCTAACTGGATGGAGATTTGTTTACCTGATGTACTATCAATAAGGCTTACACTGTGTACATGCATGCTGGCACCACTGGAGGGTGCAACTGGTGGGGACTGGGGATTTCTTGCCCCTGTGGCAGGACCCTGTATAAAAGGCTGCATACCATGCTTGTACAGCACTCTGGAGTTTGGAATAAAGGACCAAGGTCACTACAGTTTGAGTACAACACATTGCCTCGTGGAATCATTCATAAGTACATTATAGACATAACAACTGGTGACGAGAATAAGGACTTTCACGCGATCATGGCTGCCTTTGGCACACTGAAAGACTTTGCAGAGGGTGATGATTGGGATGTCTTCACAGAAAAGCTCGAGCAATATTTCGTGGCAAACGACCTGGCAGGGGAGACGGACACATTGGCGGGGAAGCGCAAGGCTAAACCGCTGACCAGTTGTGGGCCCGAGGTCTACCGCCTCATCAGGGACTTGCTGGCACCCACGAAGGCCAAGGATAAGACATACGATGAGCTGACTGAACTAATTTGCGACGAACTTAAACCAAAAGAGGGCATCCTCACGGCCAGGCACAGATTCTACACTCACCACAGACATGAGGGCCAGGAGATTGCAAAATATGCTGCCGACCTCAGGAGACTTGCGGCACTGTGTGATTTTGGCACGCACCTCAACGACATCTTTGTTATAGGAATTGGCCACGAAGGCCTCCTTCACAAGCTATTATCTGCCGACACCACAGTCAACCTGCAGAAAGCCATCAGTCAGGCGTTCATGACCCCGACCAGCAGCATCAAGCAAATCATTCATCCTGTGGACTCAAACCCGGCAAGTACTGTACACTGAATGGTGCCTTTCACAGGCAAGACTGTAGAACGTGGCTCTGCCCAGGGCAGAGAGCACAGACCTCAGAGTTCCAGAAATCAGAGTCCGCTGAGGGGTGCTAATCAAGTAGCACCATGCTGGCGTTGCGGAGGAAACCATAGGGCTCACCAGTGTCAGTTTGCTGAGTACGTATGCAAAGCCTGTAACACAAAGGGCCACATCCAACGCATGTGTAAAAGAAATACGGCTCACCGTCTCGCAGAGGAGTCGGTAGATGACTTTGAATCCAGCGGGGAGTATGATGATTTGGCCAGAGAGGCAGCTCAGCCCCAAGAAGAAGTGTATGGAGTGTATACCTGCACCACCGATTGTCCTCCAGTGAAGATGGAAGTCGAGATAAACGGCATTCCAGTCTTCATGGAAGTGGACACAGGAGCGAGCCAGTCAATGATGAGCCAGGATGCCTTCGGGAGGCTATGGAACAAAAAACGACCCGAGCTGGTTCCAATACAGAAAAAGTTGCTCACCTACACCAAGGAGTCGATCCCAGTCTTTGATAGTGCGGATGTAAGTGTAATCCATAATGGCGTGGTGCACAAGTTACCTCTGTGGATTGTTGCAGGTGATGGTCCAACGCTGCTCAGAAGAAGGTGGATGGGGAAGATCCAGTGGAAATGGGAAGACCTCTTCACTCCAGCAATCGATGTCCCTTGTGCTCAGAGGCAGAGCAAAACCTCACCTTCGCTTGGGCCAGGCACCAGAGAACAGACCAACGCAGCACCTGAGGCACAGACCATCCATCATGACTGCATGGCAATGATCCGATCGGAACAACGTAAAAGTACCTTCCCGGCTCCAGTGGCAGGACTCCTGGGGAGGAAGATCGAATTCACAGGTACCCTTCCAGCATTTGTGGCAGAATCGCGGGAGAGAAGGATCAAGGCAGTCGACCTCGAGGACCGAGGCAAGATGGCGTTCCTGCTGCAGCGAGGGGCAGCGTGGCTGAAAAAAAAGATGGCTGCGGCCAGACCACGAGGTGCAATGCTGAGGGACCAACACGTGGTTTCCAACAAAGGATTTGATTGGGGTAAAGCCAGCAGGGTTCTCTTACAGGAGACCTGCAACCAACTGAACTTAAAGAGACATTGTATGCATGGCAGTCAATGTAACGAACCGATTAAGATTGTGAACAAAATGTTGTTGCGAGATGTCGGTACTGTAAAGAACAAAATGTTGTCGCGAGATGTCGGTATCAGTCCTAATGTAAAGAAGAAAATGTTGTTGCGAGATGTCAGGAATAGAGTGTCCCCAAGAGTAGCAAGCGAGCGAATTCAGGAGGGTAAAGGCGCTGATCCTGATGCCCTGCTCCAGGTGTTCCCATGAGTTATGGGTCAGCGACCTCAGGAGGGTGAAGGCACTGATCCTGATACCCTGCCCCAGGTCTATCCCATGCTGCAGGCACCCAATGGCACTATTCGCCACGGACCTGGAAATGAAAACAGCGCAAATACGCACAGTCGGTCGTTGTCGCCCACCACCCGGGTGGAGACAGCGCAGCCCCCAGACCCAGTCGCTACCTCGGCCATGTCTGGGAGCGAAAGGTCAGAACCAACGAGTTCCCCAAATGGGACCTGGAACAGCCAGGTTCCCAACACCGTTAGAGAGCAGGCAGAAGACTCTGCAGCCCTCAAAGGAGGACAGGGAGGCCATACACATCTGTGGCTCTGCCCGCCACTAGGCAATGGCAAGGACCCCGAGTCCTGGCTCGGTGAGAGAACCAAGCCCACCCTGCTAGCAGGGGACGCATCGCCGCCATCACATGACTAGGATTGCCCGTCCGGTTGCTCTGGAACTAGCGTCCTCGCATACCTGTACTGCTACCTCAGTACTTACCATGACTATACCATGAATGCAATCTACCCAATCCTGGCGCACGACCATAAAACACTACAAATATAAGTCACTAAACCTAGGTGTCACGATACAAACTGAAAAAAAAATTTTTTTTTTCCTTTCTTTGTATTTGCACTATGTCTGATCCTGTATGTTAATGTAACAGGCCAGCTGCATGATCTCGCTGTGGGGGGGTGGGGGCAGGATGTATGTAGCCATGGACACACACATGGATCACACCCAGAAGCCACTGGAACATCCACCGCATCATTGAACCATCCAATCTGATAACCACTACCCAACTTTGTGGCAAAAGGATTTGGGGGTTAACAGGGAGAGAGCCAAGCCAAAGCACAGCCAAGGTGCAAGGGCTATTGGCACTTAAGTCTGGGGAGAGCTAAGCCAGAGCACATAGTGCAAAGGTAATTGGCACAAAGAACTTGAGGGAGAGTGATGTTATATATGCAGACTATGGATGTACTTTATGTATAGTCACTGCATGATTGCATAAGATGGAGACTTGTTTACCTGATGTACTATCAATAAGGTTTACATGCTGGCACCACTAGAGGGTGCAACTGGTGAAGACCAGGGGTTTCCTGCCCTGGTGGCAGGGCCCTGTATAAAAGGCTGCACATCATGCTTGTACAGCACTTTAGAGTTTGGAATAAAGGACCAAGATCACTGCAGTGTGAGTACAACACATTGCCTCGTGGAATCATTCATAAGTACATTATAGACATAACAGACATGACTTCTCGAAAATCATTGACGAAATGATTAGCTGACAAAAATCTAGGAAAAGACCAATTTAATGTTATACTTGTAGTTGCCTCTGTGGAGAAAATGACAAATGCAAATGACAAATGATGGTCTTCCAAAAAAATTCCCATGCATTGCCACATTTTACACTCCACCCCAACCGGAGCCATGCGATCCTTTGGGAGAGGCAAAAAACAGATTAAAAGCCCAGGCCAATTGAGGAAAAAAAAAATCTGGGAAAATTCTTCTCCGACCCATCCAGGTGATTGAAACTAGTCCAGGAGATCACTCTGGCCGTATTCGATTCCCTGCAGTACTTACCATCGTATCTGCGCCAGCCAACAAGAGGTTATCCAATCTAAACCCACTTACCAGCTCTAGGTCCGTAACCCTGCAGGTTACGGCACTTCAAGTACCCATCCAAGCACCTTTTAAATGTGGTGAGAGTTACTGCCTCTACCACCCTTCCAGGCAGTGAGTTCCAAACCCCCACAACTCTCTGCATGAAGAAGCTTCCCCTCAAATCCCCTCTGAACCTTCCACCAACCACCTTAAAGCTATGCCCCCTCGTAATTGACCGCTCCACCAAGGGAAATAGGCCCTTGCTATCCACTATGTCCAGGCCCCTCAAAATGTTATACACCTCAATGAGGTCTCCTCTCAGCCTCTTCTGTTCCAAAAAGAACAAACCCAGCCTATCCAATCACTAAGATTCTCCATTGCAGGCAGCAACCTCGTAAATCTCCTCTGCACCCTCTCCAGTGCAATCACATCCTTCCTATAATACGGTGACCAGAACTGCACGCAGTATTCCAGCTGTGACCTAACCAGAGTATTATACAATTTAAACATAACCTCCCTGCTCTTGTACTCTATGCCTCAGCCAATAAAGGCAAGCATTCCGTATGCCTTCTTAATCACCTTATCCACCTGGCCTGCTACTTTCAGGGATCATCTGTGGACAAGCACTCCAAGATCCCTTTATTCATCTACACTTCGAAGTGACCTACCGTTTAATGTGTATACCCTTTCCTTATTAGTCCTCCCCAAGTGCATTACCTCACACTTCTCCGAATTAAATTCCATTTGCCACTGTTCTGCCCATGGACCAGTAGATTGATATCCTCCTGCAGTCCATGACTTTCCTCTTCATTATCAACCACACAGCCAATTTTAGTGTCATCTGCAAACTTCTTAATCATACCCCCTATATTCAAATCTAGATCATTGATGTATACCACAAAAAGCAAGGGACCCAGTACTGAGCCTAGCGGAACCCCACTGGAAACATCCCTCCAGTCACAAAAATATCCATCAACCATTACTCTTTGCTTCCTACCTCTAAGCCAATTTTGGATCCAACTTGCCACTTTGCCCTGGATCCCATGGGCTTTTACCTTCGTGACCAGTCTGCCATGTGGGACCTTATCAAAAACTTTGCTAAAGTCCATATACACTACATCTTTTGCACTACCCTCATCGACCCTCCTGGTTACCTCCTCAAAAAACTCAATCAGGTTAGTCAAACACGATCTTCCTTTAACAAATCCATGCTGACTGACCCTAATTAATCCTTACCTTTCTAAATGTAGACTTATCCTGTCCTTCAGGATTTTTTCCAATAATTTTCCCACCACTGAGGTTAGGCTGACTCGGTCTATCCCTTTTTCCCTTCTTAAACAAGGGTACGACATTAGTAGTTCTCTGGCACCATGCCCAAATCAAAAGAGGACTGGAAAATGATGGTCAAGGCCTCTGCTTTTTCCTCTTTAACTTTGCTCAACAGCCTGGGATGCATTTCATCCGGGCCTGGGGACTTATCCATTTCAAAGCTGCTGAACCCCTGAATACCTCCTCTCTCATTATGTTTATTTCATCTAGAATATCACACTCCTCCTCGATAGCAGTATCTGCATTGCCCCTTTCCTTTGTGAAAACAGATGCAAAGTATTCAATAAGAACCATACCAACACCTTCCACATAGAGATTACCCTCATGGTCTCTAATAGGCCCTACCCTTTCTTTAGTTATCCTCTTGCTCTTAATATATTTATAGAACATCTTTGGGTTTTCCTTAATTTTACTTGCCAAGAATTTATCATGCTCTTTCTTAGCATTCCTAGGGACTGAAATTGGTCAAAACCGATGGTCTGCCCATTTCTCGGGTACCGCTGGTACGGAGTGTGTGCGATTTTTGTCACTTTTTTCTCGGCGGTATGCCGAGCGGAGTGCAGCCGGCGGTATACAGCTGGTGAGTCCTTTTCACCGGGAATCTTCGGCCCCCGAGTTGTGCGCACGCGCATGCTGCTGCAAAGCTCTGCCAACCCCCCCTCCCCCCCCCCCCCCCGAGAAGCACAGACGAGAATCCACAGAGACTGCTGGCCTGAGAGCTCTGTGCAAGTATGTGGGGTGGGGATCGCTGCTGTGGGGGGAGATAACCTGTGGAGTGAGATCACTGATGTGGAGTGAGATCGCTGCTTGGGGGGATATTGCTGCTCGGGGGAGATCGCTGCTTGGCGGTGGGGGGAGATCACTGGGGGGAGGGGAAGAGACTAGGGGGTGAGAGAGACTGGGGATGAGAGCTAAAAAAATGTTTTACAGATAAAGATGCATACCACCGACAGAAGATCGACTTAAAACCACCTTTTCCAGGACGGTCTGCAGGATCGACGGTATGTCGGTGGTAAGTGATGAATTTTGCGATTTTGGACGGTATGTCGGCAGTGTGCATCCCGCGGTATGTCACTGATGAATTTTCCGTCGGGCGGTATGTGGGCGGTGTGTAGGTATTTTTTGATAAATTTCACGATTTTGAGCAGTATGTCGGCCACGGGCAGTATGTCCACCAATTTCGGGCCCTAAATATCCTTTTTTAATTTTACCTCTAAACTTTCTATATTCCTCCAGAGATGCTACAGTATTTAACCATCAGTATGTGATATAAATTTCCTTTTTTTTCTTTATCCTCCCCTGTAAGTCCCTAGACATCCAGGGGGCTCTAGAATTGTTATTCCCACCCTTTTTCTTTAAAGGCACATGTTTGGCCTGAGCTCTCCGGATCTCCTCCTTGAATGCCTCTCACTTTCCTACAAGGAGCTGTTTCCAGTTCACTATGGCCAAATCGCTTAGCAAAGTTAGCTTTCCCCCAATTTGAGACTTTTATTCCTGGTCTATCCTTGTCCTTATCTATAACTACCTTGAATCTGACTGAATTATGGTCACTGGCACTGGCTCCCACTGATACCTCCTCAACCTGCCCATCTTTATTCGCCAAAACTAAATCCAAAACCGCCCCATCCTGTGTTGGGCTTGTTACATACTGACTAAAATAGTTCTCTTGAATGCATTTTAAGAATTCCGCATACTCTATACCCTTCACACAATATTTGTCCCAATCAATATTAGGATAGTTGAAATCCCCTACTATTACTACCCTATAGTTTTTGGAATTCACAGAAAATTGCCTATATATTTGTTCTTCTATCTTCCTCCCACTGTTTGGGGGTCTATAATGCATGCCCAGCAGTATGATCACTCCTTTTTTATTTTTCAGTTTGACCCATATGGCCTCATTTGATGATCCCTCTAACATATCATCCCTCCTCACAGCTGTAATAGTTTCTTTAATCAATACCGCGACCCCACTTTTTTACCCTCCTCTGTCTTGTTTAAAAATCCTGTAACCAGGAATATTGAGCTGCCAAACCTGCTCCTCTTTCAGCCATGTCTCTGTAATGGCCATAATGTCATACTCCCAAGTGTCTACCTGTGCTCTCAGCTCATCCGTCTTATTCACTATACTCCTTGCATTGAAGTATATACCATTTAGCACAGGAAGACCTCCTTGATTACTACTTACTAACCCTTGTTTCCTCTATCTTATATCTGTCAAGGTATCAGTTTGATTGTTTGGAAACATAATAAAATATGGAATGAATGTTGTCATAGTATCAATGAGAACATGAGGGCGATGCAGACTTTGCAATGAAGGAGGAAGAGTGTGAAATATTAGATGAGATAAACATAGTGAGAGAGGACGTATTGAGGAGCTTAGCAACTTTGAAAGCGGATAAATCCCCAGGCCCGGATGAAATGTATCCCAGGCTGTTAAGAGAAGCAAAAGAGGAAATAGCAGAGGCTCTGACCATCATTTTCCAATCCTCTTTGGCTGCTGGTGTGTTTCCAGAGGACTGGAGGACTGCTAATGTTGTACCTTTGTTTAAAAAGGGAGAAAGGGATAGACCGAGTAATTACAGGCCAGTCAGCCGGTGGGAAAATTATTGGAAAATATCCCGAGAGACAGGATAAATCTTCATTCAGAAAGACATGGATTAATCAAGGACAGTCAGCATGGATTTGTTAAGAGAAGGTCGTGTCTGATTAATTTGATTGAATTTTTCGAGGAGGTAACAAGGAGGGTTGATGAGGGTAGTGCGCATGATATAGTGTGTATGGATTTTAGCAAAGCTTTTGATAAATTTCCACATGGCAGACTGGTCGTGAAAGTAATAGCCCATAGGATCCAGGGCAAAGTGGCAAGTTGGATCCAAAATTGGCTTAGAGGCAGGAAGCAAAGGGTAATGGTTGATTTGTGTTTTTGTGACCAGAAGGTTGTATCCAGTGGGGTTCCGCAGGGCTCAGTGCTGGTTCCCTTGTTTTTTGTGGTATATATCAGTGACCTGGACTTGAATGTTGGGGGTATGATTAAGAAGTTTGAAGATGACATTAAAATAGGCTGTCTGGTTGATAATGAAAAAGAAAGCTGTGGACTGCAGGAAGATATCGATGTACTGGTCAGGTGGGCAGGATAGTGGAAAATGGAATTCAATCCGGGGAAGTGTGAGATAATGCATTTTGGGAGGGCTAACAAGGCAAGGGAATACACATTAAATGGCAGGACACTGAGAAGTGTAGAGGAATAAAGGGACCTTGGAGTGCAAGTCCACAGATCCCTGAAGGTAGCAGGCCAGGTAAATAAGGTGGTTAAGAAGGCATATGGACTACTTGCCTTTATTAGTCGAGGCATGGAATACAAGAGCAAGGAAGTTATGCTTGAACTGTATAAAACACTAGTTAGCTGGAATATTGTGTGCAGTTCTGGTCACCACATTACAGGAAAGATGTGATTGCACTGGAAAAGGTGCAGAGATTTACAAGAATGTTGCTTGGACTGGAGAATTTTGGCCACGAGGAAAGATTGGAGATGCTGGGTATGTTTTCTTTGGAACAGAGGGGAGACCTGATTGAGTTGTATAAAATTATGAGGGGCCTAAATAGAGTGGATAGAAAGGACCTGTTTCCCTTGGCAGAGGGGTCAACAACCAGGGGGCATAGATTTAAAGTAATTGGAGGGAGGTTTAGAGGAGATATGAGGGGAAATTTCTTCACCTAGATGGTGGTGGGGGTCTGGAACTCACTGCCTGAAAGGGTAATAGAGGCAGAAAGCCTCACCACATTAAAAAAATACATGGATGTGCACTTAAAGTGCCGTAACCTACAGGGCTACGCTGGAAAGTGGGATTAAGCTGGATAGCTCTTGGTCAGCCAGGGCGGACACGATGGGCCGAAATGGCCTCCTTTTGTGCTGTAAATTTCTATGATTCTATGTAGACCTGACCTTGACCTGATGCATACTCAGTATAATGCCCTGTGACTTAGCTCACTAATGTCATTTACTGAAGGACGTGAATGGGAGTAAGGGGCCCCATGGCAAGGGTATAGCCCAGAGCCCAAGGCACCCTTAATCTGTCCCTGGTAGCAAGGCATCATCTTAGCTGCTACCAGAGCTACACCAGCTTTCTGACCAGAAAGGAGCAGGAAGATCCTCCAGAAGGCAAGCTGTACCAGACAGGATATAAGCACTTCTGTGAGACAGTGATCGAGGGCAGAATTGCAAAGAACCATGAAGTTCTTAGAATGACAAAGCTGAATAGTTTAAGAAATGCGTTTTTGAGAAAGAGGGTATCAATGCTTCTTCTTATAAAATGTATAATCTTAAACGTAGAATGCAAGAATCTTATCCTTTCCTGAAATTTGTCAGATCATCACACAGTAATGAGAGTGATTTTATTTTTGTAGAAGATCTTGCAACAAAGAAGTTGTTGAGGTGGCAGTCAGAGATTTGCTTTCAGAAACAAGCACAAGTGAGACCGAGGCAGACATGGATACTAGCATGGATCCTGGAGCCAAGTTCCCATCACAGGATTGGATTTAAGATCTGATTGCAGACCCAGGCTGCTCTGGCTCAATAGATGCTCATTGCATCTTTGATCACTTTGGGAAAGATGTATGTGCTGCTCTCATAGGATTTCACTGTTTTTCAGGATGTTATTCAGTGAGTTCCCTGTATGGAATGGGGAAGATGAAATTAGCGAAAGTCCAGAGCGCCAGCAAAGAGCACAGTTTGAAATTTGAGAATTTAGGGACCTCGTTTGCTGTTTCGCAATCCCTTTGTGAAGAACTAGAGGCAGACACTTGGGAACTCTACGGGCAGAGTGGATGCAGAGATGTGAACCAGGCCAGATGTCAAATGTTCAAGATCGGAGGTAATGCCGAGAAGTGCTTGCCACCAAATAAAGATTCACTGTACAAGCATGCCAATTATCAGTCTGCAATTCACAAGTGATGTCTTGATAACATGCCGGAAATCCCATCTCCAAAGGACCATGGGTGGAAACTTGAAGATGATGTACTTGTCACAGACTGGATGACCTTTCCTCCAGCACCAGTCAGTGTAACGGAGCTCGCACATTGTTCATGCAAAAAGATCCAGTGTACACAAGGAAGGTGCTAGTCTTCTCAACAAGTTACCTTGCAACAACATCTGCTCGTGTGTAGGTTGTGAGAATGTTGCATCTTTGCCCGAGATTTCTAGGGCTGAGGAAGCAGATACCCTGGATTCTGATGATATGCATTCCTCTTCAGCCTCTAGCCTTTTTTCAGATCTATTTTGTTTTTTCAGTACTTCTTTCTTTTAAAAAAAAATTACTATTACTTTTATTATTATAATATTTATTATAATGATATGGTTGACAAATGAGAGCGGGTGTCCGTCTGGAATGTCAATAAGTGTGTATGAAATAAATGGTTGCTATGGTAGATTTCTTTCTGAGCAACGGATAGGAAAACAAAACTTCAATTTATTTATAACTTCACCATAAGATGTGTCCAGACCTCAGATGTCCAGAGTGATACTTCTTTTTATCAATTATTACACTATTCATACTTAAAATTTAGCAGGAGCACTGATATGTCACCGTTGCTAGGGAAAAGAAAGTCCATAGCAACTATTTTTATGTTTTTCTTTGTTTTTGGCCATTTCTCGGTAACATTCCATTTTCAGACCTGGGAACATTTGGTTTTTGCTTCAGATACATAGGTTTAACATATTCAGCATGGTTCTAGGTACTTCCTACACAGAGACTACGGTACAAAAAATTTAGTCAACAAAACAGGCTTCGGCCAACGGTCTATTGGTGAAGGAGCGGATGTGGGGTCGGAAGCTCAGCTTGGGGTCAAATAGGATGCAGAGGTTGCGTACAGTTTGGTTCAGCCTCAGATTTTGAACACTTCTATTAAAATCTTCCTTTAACCTTCTCTGCCTGAAGGAGAATAACCCCAGCTTATCTAGCATCTCCACATAACTAAAGCCCCTCAATCCCTGGTACCATTCTCTTTATGTCCTCGCTGTTCAATCATTATGGCTTCTCTGGTAGCGACTGTCCACACGAGCTCATACAGCACAACAGTCAATCATTTCTCATCTTCTGTTTGTTTTTTGACTGATCTGGGTGGATATTTGTGAATGGAGGAAGGAATTTAAGCCCATCGGCAACGCCAGCTGTCTGTTTCTCACTGCCTTGAGAACTTTAATCTTTTGTCATTGGGTCTGGTTCTAACTTGTCCTTACCAAGCTTACCTTACAGCAAAAAGTTAAATACTGCAGATGCCAGGCTTAGCAACCAACCCAGGATTGTCTTGAGGTCGCCAGAAATTAAAAATTAATCTCTTAGACACTGTTGTGAGAAATACAGGAGAAAAATCATATGGGCATAAAAAAAATTGTATGCTTTTTTATCATTTTATTTGTGTAATTGTTATATAGGAGATGGGAAAACAGGATGGTTGACTGGGCGGGACAGTTCCGAAAACCTTGGGCTCCAATTGACAGGAAGGTCTCGCTTGTGATTCACAGAAACTTGAGAGCACCTTGATGGCCTTTAGTGGTGGCCAAAGTCATCTGCAAAGGGGCAGCCAGCAGCTGGGGCATGGCAGGGACCTCTCCACTGTAGCACTCTTGCCTCTGCTTCAGAAGGCTGTGGGTTCAAGCCCCACTCCAGAGAGCACCTAATCCAGCCTCACACTGAGTGAGTGCTGCACCGTCAGAGGTACCTGACAGAGGGCTCGTTGTCAAATCCTTTCTAATTATGCCCTTGGCCTTTTTACTACATTAAAGGGGATATATAAATGCAAATAGTTGTTGGTATGCAGCCTGAGTAGAGCGGGATTTGAGACTGAAATTTGTAGTTATGCAGTGCTCTGTACTCCCAGGCCCCTTCCACTAATGCCCAGCCTCCCCACTTACTCCCAGATCCCTCCCATTCACTCCCAGGTCCCTCCCACTCATTCACAGACCCTGCCCTCTCATTCCCAGATCCCTCCCACTTATTCCCAGATCCCTCCTACACACTCACAGGCCCCACTCACTCAGGCCCCTCCCATTCACTCACAGGCCCTTTTACACAACTATTTTAGTAGAAACTTTCATTCAAGTGCCCCTTTTTTTTGAGGGAACCTTTGTCAAATCAAATTAAAATTCTGCTCCCGGTTGAAATAATGCACTCCAGTCCCTCCAGCGCCCACCTCTCGCGGAAGGCTGTGAGCTTACCGGTGGACACCACGTGCTCCATCTCCAGGGATACCCTGGCGCGACTGTAACTGCGGAAGAGAGACAGGACCCACTCACTCAGGCCCCTCCCACTCATCCAGGCCCCACCCCTCACTCTCGGGCCCCGCCCACTCACTCTCAGGCCCCTCCCTGTCGCCAGTTGCTCCGCGGACGCCGGTGGGCTGTACTATGCTTCCCCCGCGGTGAGGGGTTACCGAGCATTCTCTGGATCCCCCTTCATTTCTCTGTAATCGTGCGCTGCCCAGCAGTGGGCGTGGTTTATGTGATTGACGGGCGGTGCCGTAGCGGGACTGCGCACTCGGCGCGGGGGTGTACCGCGCTGAAGAGGCTCCTCCCCCCCCCTCACCCGCAGTAATAGAGCGGGCCGCAGGCTGTTCCAACCGCTCCCCGAGTCCCGCCCCTCACCAGGCGGCACAATCGCTGGCAGAGCGGCTGTCAGACCGGGACCATGAACCGCTTCCGAGCCTCGAAATACAAGAACACGGTGCCGCGGCTCCCGGGCCGAGCGGTGAGTACCCGGGCAATAAAGCCCTGGTGTCAGCCGACAGGAGGGACAGCTCCGGGGCCTGGATCGGTGTAGAGACCCCACCCTCCCTGGGCCTGTCCCCACCCCGGCCCCTCCCTGGGCCTGTCCCCACCCCGGCCCCTCCCTGGGCCTGTCCCCTCCCCCACTCTGGCCTTATCCCCTTCTCTTCCCCCGCCCTCCAGTTCCGATCAGCCATGATCTTATTGAATGGTACCGCAGGCTCCCGGGGCCAAAAAGCCTACTCCTATTTCTTATGCTCTTGTGTATCCCCATTTCCTATAAGAACATAAGAAATAGGAATAAGCCATACGGCCCCTCGAGCCTGCTCCGCCATTCAATAAGATCATGGCTGATCTGATCACGGACTCAGTTCCACTTCCCTGCCCGCTCCCCATAACCCCTTACCCTCTTATTGTTCAAGAAACTGTCTATTTCTGTCTTAAATTTATTCAATGTCCCAGCTTCCACAGCTCTCTGAGGCAGCAAATTTCACAGATTTACAACCCTCAGAGAAGAAATTTCTCCTCATCTCTGTTTTAAATGGGTGGCCCCTTATTCTAAGATCATGCCCTCTAGTTCTAGTCTTCCCCATCAGTGGAAACATCCTCTCTTATCAAGCCCCTCATAATCTTATACGTTTCGATAAGATCACCTCTCATTCTTCTGAATTCCAATGAGTAGAGGCCCAACCTACTCGACCTTTCCTCAAAGTCAACCCCCTCATCCCGGAATCAACCTAGTGAACCTTTTCTGAATTGCCTCCAAAGCAAGTATACCCTTTTGTAAATATGGAAACAAAACTGCACGTTTCCTATCGCGTATCCCCCCTCCCTTGGATGTCCCTTCATCCAATCTCCCTTCTTTCATAGCAGGCAGTAGTGTCTTGGCTCCATTCAGCATCTCCCACCCACACATGGCAAAAATTGAACATGTATCCTTCCATTCTGTGATGTAGTGTTAGCTGTGACTCAGTGGGTAGCATTCTTGCCTCTGAGTCAGAAGGTTGTGGGTTCAAGTCTCCAGGAACTTGAGCACATAAACCTCGGCTGACACTCCAGTGCAGTGCTGCACTGTCGGAGGTGCTGTTGTTCAGATGAGACGTTAAACCGAGGCCCCATCTGCTTTTTCAGGTGGACGTAAAAGATCCCACCGCATTATTTCAAAGAAGAGCAGGGGAGTTATCCCGCTATCTTGGGCAATATTTATCCCTCAATCAACATAACAAAAACAGATTATCTGGTCATTATCACATTGCTGTTTATGGGAGCTTGCTGTGTGCAAATTGGCTGCCACGTTTCCCACATTACGACAGTGGCTACACTCCAAAATAAAGTACTTCATTGACTGTAAAGCGCTTTGAGACGTCTGGTGATTGTGAAAGGCGCTATATAAATGCAAGTCTTTCTTTATTCTCTCTCTCCCCTCCGCCCCCCCGTCCCGTATCCTGCCCTTCCGTCCTGTATCCTCCGCCCCTCCCCCCACCCCAAACCCATATCTTCAACCCCCCATCTCATCCCCTATCTCTCCTCTCACGTCCCCTGTCCTGTATCTCTTTCTTTCCCGCCCCCCCCATCCTGCGTTAATGTCTGGCCACCTCACTCCTGTGTCATTCCCTTTTCCCTCTTCCCCACCTCCCCCGTTGGTGTTCAGGTCCTGCTGGGGTGGGCGAGTGTTGCACGGACATTTCCGTTGATTCGCTTGCCCCCGGCTGTGACACTGTGCTCGGGCCAGTTCCTCCTGAAAGTCATAGTTGTACTTTGCTGCAGTTGCCAGCCACTTCCTTCCTCTTGGAGCTCACTGCTTGCTGCTGCTTTTCTCTGTCAGCTGCAGCAGGGTGGAAATTGCAACGTTTGCATCAAACGGGGGCTGGGTGCGAGAAAGAGTATTTGTTTATTCCTGGCTGGGCCTTGCCTCTTCATCTCAAATTTATTCATGAGAATCCTGTTCCAACTTACAGTTCCTCACAGAGGCACCAGTGAGGAGAACTCCAGTCTCCTCATGCTGTTGGCATCTCATTTGAAAGATAAGAACTTGCATTACACAGTGGCTTGCACAACTTCAGGAAGTCCCAAAGTGCTTTACAGTATGTTTTGAAGTGTAGTCACTTGTAACGGAGGAAATGTAACAGCCAATTCATGAACAAACAGCAATGTGATAATGATCAGATAATCTGTTTTTAGTGATGTTGGTTGAAGGATAGTTATTGGCCAGGACGCCACGGGGAGACCTCCCCTGCTCCTCTTCGAAATAGTGCCATGAGATCTTTTACATTCACCTGAGGGGGCAGACCTCTGGTGCAAAGTCTCATCTGAATGACGGCCCTCCGACAGTGCGGCGCTCCCTCAGTGCTGCCCCTCCGACAGTGCGGCGCTCCCTCAGTGCTGCCCCTCCGACAGTGCGGCGCTCCCTCAGTGCTGCCCCTCCGACAGTGCGGCGCTCCCTCAGTGCTGGCACTGGGAGTGTCGGCCAGGATTATGTGCTCAAGCCCCTGGAGTGAGGCTTGAGCTCACAACCTTCTGACTCAGAGGTGAGGTTGCTACCCACTGAGCCATGGCTCAGTCTTGAACACTGGCATCATATTCATTCACTGCTAAAGACTGTCCACAATTGTCATAATAAAATAACACGTCGTCCATTTCTTTTAATAGATGGGAATCTGAAGGAGGAGAGACCTGAGGTACTGAGAGGATTTTCAGTTGAGGGATGAATGGGGAGGAAGATTTTCTCTGGTTAGGAAATCAACGGTGGGGGGGGAGCATCAATTTAATATTCGTCGCTGAGAGAGTGAGGAGAGAAATTAGATAGAAATTTCTTCAGGGTTGTTGGATTGCTTTGCCACAATGAGTGGTTGAGGCAGAGACCATTCCATGAATATTGGCTAAATATTTGAAGCAGAGGAAGATATACAGGCCATAAAAGAGAGCGGGAGTGTGTGATTAGTTTTGGATTGTGGTGGTGGGGCGGCGAATGAGGGTACGGGGGCCAGAAGAGCCGAGGGCCCAGGGGCAGCACGGACCTGCCCACACTGCGATATGTGTGCTCACTGGGTCCGTGCAGCAGAGCAGGTCTCCAGTCGCCTTGGGTTAACCCTTGCCACTAGATAAAGGCCTAGCTCTGTCAAGCCCGTGTGGTGGCTGATGTGCAACAGTCACCACACGTTAAAAAAATCCACGCACAGGCATCAACTGGAGTTCAGGACTGGAACATCGGGTCCTTCATTGAAACATCTGTGAACTCTCGTGGAAGTAAGTCATCCTCGTTCGAGGGGCTGCCTATGATGATGGTTCAACTATGGTCTCTGAGCTTCACACAGTCCTTCATTCCCCGGTTGAAGTGTGGTGACCACTGTTATGTAGACAAACAGGGCAGTCATTCTGTGCCAGCAATGCCCCATAAACAGCCCCGAGGTGGTGCTGGTTGAGGCAGTAACGTTTGGACACTGAGTAATCCATGGTTTATTTTTGAAGATTCCCAAAGGATTGTTATTTAAATGGATACTTCACTGTTTGTAATCTCACCATTTCACACAGTGATGTTGGCTGATCCCACAAAGTAAGACTGTGAGTGTTATAGATTTAACAACCGGTGAGCTCAGAACTGTTCTGGAAGCGGGCAGGCCAAAGAGCTAAAGTCCTGTTGGGCTACAGGAGCAGCAGCTAAATAAACACCTCCCCCATCGTAATATACAGATTAGATTCCCATCTATTAAAAGCACTATAGAAATGAAGTGTTACTTTATTAAGATGACAATTATGGGCAGTCTTTAGCAGTGAATGAATATAGAAACATAGAAATTTACAGTGCAGAAGGAGGGCATTTTGGCCCATCGTGTCTGCGCTGGCTGACGAGCCGCTCGGCATTCCGTCAGCAGCCCTGAAGGTTACATATAAACCTTTGAACAATGAACAATGGCGGAAAGGTAAAGAGCACCCAGCCCAACCAGTCCACCCCACACAACTGCGACACCCCTTGCATCGAAACATTTTACACTTCACCCCAACCGGAGCCATGTGATCTCCTGGGAGAGGCAAAAAACAGATTTAAAAACCCAGGCCAATTTAGGGAGAAAAAAATCTGGGAAAATTCCTCTCCCACCCATCCGGGCGATTGAAACTAGTCCAGGAGATCACCTTGGCCGTATTTGATTCCCTGCAGTACTTACCATCGTATCTGTGCCAGCCAACGAGGTTATCCAGTCTAATCCCAATTACCAGCTCTAGGTCTGTTACCCTGCAGGTTACGGCACTTCAAGTGCCCATCCAAGCACCTTTTAAATGTGGTGAGGGTTTCTGCATCCACCACCCTTCCAGGCAGTGAGTTCTAGAACCCCCCCACAACCTTCTGCGTGAAGAAGCCTCCCCTCGAATTCACCTCTGAACCTTCCACCAACCACCTTAAACCTATGCCCCCCTCGTAATTGACCCCTCCACCAAGGGAAATAGGCCCTTGCTATCCACTATATCCAGGCCCCTCAAAATTTTGTACACCTCAATGCAGTCTCCTCTCAACCTCCTCTGTTCCAATGAGAACAAACCCAGCCTATCCAATCAATCCTCATAACTAAGATTCTCCATTCCAGGCAGCATCCAAGTAAATCTCCTCTGCACCCTCTCTAGTGCAATCAGGTCCTTCCTATAATACAGTGTGGAGGCCCCGACCTGCGTGAGAACACCAGCGGCAGGTCGGGGCCATAAAAGGAGCAGCGAGCGGTGGCCCGGGAGCAGCATGGAGACTCCTTCAGGGAGCAGCACGAGCTGGTGCAGGAGGGCGACGGCAACAAAGAGTGACGTCATCAAGGTCCCGGTCAGTGATTGGAGCATAGGCAGATACAGCAGGAGTGACGAAAGACTGTGGAGGGACGTGATCGGGGCCCAGGAGAGGCGTGAGTTCGGGACCAGGGGCCCAAGGGCAGCACGGGCCAGCCCACACTGCGATATGTGTGCGCACTAGGTCCGTGGATCAGAGCTGGTCTCCAGTCGTCTTGGATAATCCTTGCCACTGGACCAAGACCTAACTCTGTCAAGCCCGTGTGGTGGCTGGTGTGCAACGGCCATCACACGTTAAAAAAATCCACACACAGGCATCTTCCACCCTTGAGGATGTAGTTCGGGTCCTTCATTGAAACACTTGTGAACTCACCTTTTTTGGCGTGGAAGCAAATTATCCTCATTTTGAGAGACCACCTATGATAAAACGGCGACCAGAACTGCACGCAGTACTCCAGCTGTGGCATAACCAAAGTATTCTACAATTTAAGCATAACTTCCCTGCTCTTGTATTCTGTGCCTCGGCCAATAAAGGCAAGCATCCCATATGTCTTGTTAACCACCTTATCCACCTGGCCTACTACTTTCAAGGATCAGCGGATAAGCACTCCAAGGTCCCTTTGTTCATCCACCCTTTTAAGTGGCCTACCACTTAATGTGTATACCCTTTATTAGCCCTCCCAAAGTGCATCACCTCTCACTTCTCTGAATTAAATTCCATTTGCCACTGCTCTGCCCACCTGACCAGTAGATTAATATCCTCCTGCAGTCCATGACTTTCCTCTTTATTATCAACCACACAACCAATTTTAGTGTCATCTGCAAACGACTTAATCATACTCCCTGTATTCAAATCTAGATCATTGATATATATATATATATCACAAAAAGCAAGGGACCCAGTGCTGAGCCCTGTGGAACCCCACTGGAAACATCCTTCTAGTCACAAAAACATCCATCAACCGTTACCCTTTGCTTCCTACCTCTAAGCCAATTTTGGATCTAACTTGCCACTTTGCCCTGGATCCCATGGGCTTTAACCTCCGTGACCAGTCTGCCATGTGGGACCTTATCAAAAACTTTGATAAAGTCCATATACACTACATCGAACGCGCTACCCTCGTCGATCCTCCTGGTTACCTCCTCAAAAAATGTAATCAAGTTAGTCAAACACGATTTTCCCTTAACAAATCCATGCTGATTGTCCCTAATTAATCCTTGTCTTTCCAAATGTAGATTTATCCTGTCTTTCAGGGTATTTTCCAATAATTTTCCCACCACTGAGGTTAGGCTGACAGGCCTGTAATTACTTGGCCTATCCCTTTCGCTCTCCTTAAAGGGTACCACATTAGCAGTCCTCCAACACCATTCCCAAATTGAAAGAGGACTGAAAAATGATAGTCAAGGCCTCTGTTATTTCCTCTTTTACTTCGCCCAACAGCCTAGGATGCATTTCATCCGGGCCTGGGAACTTATCTATTTTCAAAGCTGCTAAACCCCTTAATACCTCCTCTCTCTATATTTATTTCATCCAGAATTTCACACTCCTCCTTGATAGCAGTATCTGCATTGTCCCTTTCCTTTGTGAAAATAGACGCAAAGTATTCATTAAGAACCATACCAACATCTTCCACCCCCACACAAAGACCCTCATGGTCTCTAATAGACCCTACCCTTTCTTTAGTTATCCACTTACTCTTAATATATTTATAGAATATATGATGCCAGTGTTCAAGACTGAGCCATGGTTCAGTGGGGAACGATCTCGCCTCCGAGTCAGAAGATTATGGGCTCAAGCCTCACTCCAGAGGCTTGAGCACATAATCCTGGCTGACACTCCCAGTGCCAGTACTGAGGGAGCGCTGCACTGTCGGAGAGGCAGTACTGAGGGAGCGCTACACTGTCGGAGAGGCAGAGTCAGAAAGTGGAGGACTGGGAGTATTATGTGTCGGTCAAAGATAAATAAACTGAGTATTATTGTTGACATAAAAGGCACTGCACTTTGAAAGTCATTTGTTGGATATAAAGTGCTTTGAGACATGAGATGAGGCATCGCATAAATGAAAGTCTAGGGAGCATCTTGAAAGGCAAATGTTCCGAAGAGACGGGCCAGTCATGTGTGCAGGAAGCATCTTTTAAGCTGTGATCAGCTAACTGGTGACTTGACGTTGGTCTTGAGATTGTGTTGGAGCTGGTCCAGTCGTAAGCTTGGAAGTACAAGGGTTGGCCTCTCGCTTTGTAACCTTCCTCTTCAGGACTCAGAAATTACAGTTGTTATTTTATCAATTGCTATTTAATGCAGAGAATCTCTGAACAGCTATTGGTTGCAGTGGTTTCAGATTGCGTTCTTTTGCATTGCATGCTGACTTGGTAAAATAGATTAAAGGTGTTAAATATGCGGGTGGCTTGCCATGTTGTACAGGTAATGGGCTCAATTTTCCCCAGTTAACTGCGCCGTTTTTTTGTGTGCGCTGTTTTTTTTGGCCGAAGTTAAAATATCCAAGCTTCCCCAAAGATTGTGCGCTAGCGTAACTCAGTTATGATGTTTTTAGGGGTTTTTTTGCATCTTAATGGGTGTAACTTGACGTCTGCGCCAGTTTTTTCACATTAATGCAAGTTTGGCCAACTTACATTTTTCCTCGGACGGCGTATGTGACCACTCCCAAAAAACCTTCTGGGCTCTTAAGAAAAACCATGCACATTAAAAAATTGGCGAAGAAAGACGCCATTGTTTTTGAGTGAAGTTTTGGAGGGAGTCAAGAAGGCAAAAAATATGCATCATGAAGCTGAATTTTTTTCAAACTTAAAACGCGGAAAATGGAAGTCTAATGTAATTATTTAAATTTGGATTTTTTACAAAGTGCCACGCCACCACCCAACGTCTCCAAACTAGGCTCGAGGGTCGGTGCGTCGGCCGGCAGAATCGGTCCCTCGCCTGGACATACGGGCTCGGCATCAAAAGAAGCCCAAGGGGGGCGGGTGGTGTGGAAGCTAAATTGAAGGGATGAGAACCCTTACACTATACAGCAGCATCAAAAGAAGTCGGGGGTGGGGGAGGGTGGGGTGGCAGTGTGTTTGCCGAGCCCATGTTCGGGCGAGGGAGCAATTCTGCCGGCCTACCCTTGAGCCCGATGCAGAGATGTTCAATTGGTGGTGGGGTGGTACTTTGGAAAAAAAATCAAAAACTAAAGAATTGCATTCGACTTTGTTGCCCCAAATGTCCGCATTTGAATGCCTAGCTTCCCGTTCTAAGCAAGCCTATTGCGCATGCGCAGACCTGGGTGTGGTCCATACTAGGGCATCGACCTTGGGGAGAGAGAACAAAGAAGCTTGTCCTGCTGTTTTGAGCTGCTTACAAAGGTACAATTTAATCACGGGGGCAATACTTACAATGCCATACCTCGTGCGATACTTCTACATGATGATGAGGAGACGATTGATTTGACGTCATTGCATGAGGAACCTCGGAGCACGTAGGATGATGGGCAGGAGGCTTTACCCACATCGGGTATATCGAGACAGGCATTCATACCTGCACCTGAGTGATGCAGACTGTGAGAACAGGCTGCGTTTCCACAAAGAAGTTGTAACCGAGATCTGTGAGTTAGTAAAAGCAGACCTGCAATCGAAGCGTCGGGGACTGCTTTGTCAGTTGAAGTGAAGGTCTGGATCATTCCAGGCTACAACTGGGGATGTGTGCACCATTTCTCAACATGCAACACATCTGCATTCGACAGGTGACTGCTGCACTATATGCCTGGAGGAATGACGACATAAAGTTTCCCATGACTGCCCAGGCAATGCATGAAAGGGTTGTGGGCTTCTCCAGGATTGTTGGCTTCCCAAAGGTACAGGCCTGCATTGATTACCCACATCGCCTTGTGAGCACCTTTTGGAGGATTCTGAGATGTACAGGACCAGAAAAGGCTTCCACTCCATGAATGTGCAGCTCATGTGTGACGACATGCATCGCACCATGTCAGTTGATGCGCGATACCCTGGGAGCACCCATGATGCGTTCATCCTACGCAAGAGCGCTATATCTGCCATGTTTCAGCAGCAGCCTGAAGGGCAGAGCTGGCTACTGGGAGACAAAGGTTACGGCCTCGCCACCTGGCGCATGACGCCCCTATGCGTAACCCAGACGGAAGCTGACCGGGAATGCAACGTGTCGCACATTACGACGTGCATCATTACAAAGAGGACAATTGACATCTTGAAACAGCGTTTCCAATGCCTGGACCATTCCGGAGGCTACTTGCAATACTTCCTTGAGATTGTCGGTCAGTTCACTGTTGTGTGCTGCATGCTGCACAACTTAGCCATCATGAGGCAGCAGCAGCTGGTAGTAGAAGACCCACCTGAGGTGAGAGTGGCTGATGATAATGATGTGAAAGATGCAGATGCCGAGGACGACGACGAGGAAGCCATGCAACTACCTGAACCTGGAGGGCGGGCCATCGTGCCCCTTTAACGATTGCTCGAGCCTTGCGCCAGCAGCTCATCCGTGATCGCTTTGCTGCCTGAAAGCTCAGCGGCAACTATTCCAGTCAGCCTGACATCAGTAGTGAGTAAAATGATGGAATCAATTATTAAGGATGTCATAGCAGCGCATTTGGAAAGAGGTGACATGATAGGTCCAAGTCCGCATGGATTTGTGAAAGGGAAATCATGCTTGACAAATCTTCTGGAATTTTTTGAGGATATTTCCAGTAGAGTGGACAAGGGAGAACCAGTTGATGTGGTATATTTGGACTTTCAGAAGGCTTTCGACAAGATCCCACACAAGAGATTATTGTGCAAAGTTAAAGCACATGGGATTGGGGGTAGTGTGCTGACATAGATTGAGAACTGATTGTCAGACAGGAAGCAAAGAGTAGGAGTAAATGGGTACTTTTCAGAATGGCAGGCAGTGACTAGTGGGGTACCGCAAGGTTCTGTGCTGGGGCCCCAGCTGTTTACATTGTACATTAATGATTTGGACGAGGGGATTAAATGTAGTATCTCCAAATTTGCGGATGACACTAAGTTGGGTGGCAGTGTGAGCTGCGAGGAGGATGCTATGAGGCTGCAGAG
This sequence comes from Pristiophorus japonicus, assembly GCF_044704955.1. Taxonomy (NCBI): domain Eukaryota; kingdom Metazoa; phylum Chordata; class Chondrichthyes; family Pristiophoridae; genus Pristiophorus; species Pristiophorus japonicus. Next base: position 38,644 of record NW_027250790.1, on the reverse strand, counting down.
TGACTTGGATAGGTTAGGTGAGTGGGCAAATGCATGGCAGATGACGTATAATGTGGATAAATGTGAGGTTATCCACTTTGGTGATAAAAACAGAGAGACAGACTATTATCTGAATGGTGACAGATTAGGAAAAGGGGAGGTGCAACGAGACCTGGGTGTCATGGTACATCAGTCATTGAAGGTTGGCATGCAGGTACAGCAGGCGGTTAAGAAAGCAAATGGCATGTTGGCCTTCATAGCGAGGGGATTTGAGTACAGGGGCAGGGAGGTATTGCTACAGTTGTACAGGGCCTTGGTGAGGCCACACCTGGAGTATTGTATACAGTTTTGGTCTCCTAACTTGAGGAAGGACATTCTTGCTATTGAGGGATTGCAGCAAAGGTTCACCAGACTGATTCACGGGATGGCGGGACTGACCTATCAAGAAAGACTGGATCAACTGGGCTTGTATTCACTGGAGTTCAGAAGAATGAGAGGGATCTCATAGAAACGTTTAAAATTCTGACGGGTTTAGACAGGTTAGATGCAGGAAGAATGTTCTCAATGTTGAGGAAGTCCAGAGCCAGGGGCCACAGTCTAAGGATAAGGGGTAAGCCATTTAGGACCGAGATGAGGAGAAACTTCTTCACCCAGAGAGTGGTGAACCTGTGGAATTCTCTACCACAGAAAGTTGTTGAGGCCAATTCAAAAAGGAGTTAGATATAGTCCTTACTACTAGGGGGATCAAGGGGTATGGCGAGAAAGCAGGAATGGGCTACTGAGGTTGCATGTTCAGCCATGAACTCATTGAATGGCAGTGCAGGCTCGAAGGGCCGAATAACCTACTCCTGCACCTATTTTCTATGTCTATCTATCTATTCCACATGGACCATGTTTACTATTTAACCTGTTCCGTAATGTTGTGTTGTGTTAATGGAACAAATAATGGAAATGATTGTTATAATTTAAAATAGATTTTATTCAAAAGTTTAACAAACATTTGTTTGTACTTAACTTTTTAATAAAAATATTCTTGTATCAAACTTTAAAGTTTTCAGTTAAGATTACTTACAAACTTTTAAACTTGTAAATTTACATAACTTGCAACAAACTTTTAATTTGAGCGGTTACAACAATAATAACAGCAGCAGCAAAGAAAGGCTGCACCCATCTCTGCTCCACCTTATTCTAAGACCGCCCGCTGTGCATGGTCTTGGTGACTCCACCCCTGCCCGCAGGTGGTGGCACAGTGTTTCTTGGGTTGGTACCAAGCTGCTTCTTTCTAACATCTCTGGTAATGCGCACTTCTTGATTTGGGGGGTGGGTCTGGGCGTGTTCCCTTATTGCAGCAGCTAACTCCGACATTCCCTCCCTCATGTTGCCGGACAGTGTTCCCATTTCTCGTGAGAGTGTTGTTACTTCTCCTGACAGTCCAGATACCTCATCACTCACCCCACTGACGGTGTCCAGGAGTGATCGTGTAAGGTCAGTGCTCTCTGCGCTCATTGCCATCATCTGAACCACATCTGTTGAATCCTGCACCTCAGGAGAGCGCTGTAGAGTTCTCCTTCCCCTCCTCACCCTGGGTTTGCCTCCCACTGGGATACGCAGCCTGGGGCAGTGGGGCCCTGGGTGTGCCTCGCTGCATCCCACTGGGACCCTCAGTCTCGGAAGGTGGGGCCCTGGGTGTGCCTCGCTGCATCCAACTGGAATTGCCAGCCTCGGAATGTGAGAAACCATGGAATATCCCAACACTCGTACCACTCAGGAAAGGGCCTGGCATTTCAATGGACGGCACCTGCACCACCTCCAGAGAGAGTACAACAGTGTGGGCTTCATCTATCACCTCCCCCTCCCCCCCTCACCCCAATGCTCTTGGTCTGGAAGGTGGGATTGGAAGATGTTCTCCTCTTCAGGCTTGTCTGCATCTGAATCTTTTTCTGCATCAGCTTCAGCCTCGTCAGGGTTGGTCTCAAGTTCTACAAAATATAACAGAACAGACAAATGGTTAGCAACAGAGGAGGGGGCAGGGTGGGTGACATGAGTAGGCTCACACAGTGCAGGCAGCAGGCTCATTTGAAGGACCACGATGAATGATGGCACATTGCATCAACCGAAGCGTAGCTGACAGAGACATCCCCAGGAACCGAAGCATAGCTAGCCCGCGCAGTATTTAATATTTAGCAAAGCCAGACTGTGGAATTTGCAGGACTTGCCCTCTCGCTCGAGTATGGGCCCAGCTTGTGCAGTGGTGGTTGCTTTTCTCCAGGCAGGACCCATCAAAGCAGCGACCCTCTCTTCCAAGTGTGTCAGTGGGTGCAGATTTGTCAGGCCTCCTCCTGTTTGAGTTCTTTCCCTTTTGTTGTGTGCCACTTTCCTTTGCAAAGATGAAAATATATATTTTTAGAGAGGGTGTCTTTCTGCTGGGTGGAACATACAGATGGTCACATTTACAATTGCAATTCCATTGAATAAATGAAAATCTTACTTGCCCTAACTACTTGACCAAGGTCCTTCCACTTTTTGCACTGGCCTCCAGACCTCGGGGTGGTCACCATTGCATAGTAATCTTCTGCAAGTTGGTTCCAGCGTTTCTTCATTTATTTTGTTAATTTCTTTTGGTGAAACTTTTATGTGACCTCTGCTGATGTCAGCTCGTGCCATCTACCCTCAATCACAGTAACCAGTGCCTCCCTTTCATCCTGCAAGCAATTCTTGGTCCTTGAGCCGCGTTGCATTTTGTATTGCAGCTCCGATTTTTCCACTGAGAATTAAAGTTCTCGCACACAACTGGCTCTTTTAAAATGGCCGAATGCAGACCGGGAGGTATACTGAGCATGTGCGCCCATCGCAATCACGTTAAAAACATCTGTTTTTTTTTCTGCGCATGCGCAGAAGGGGGGGTGCATCGTTTTTTTGGTGCAGCCATTAGGCTCCACCCCCCGCCAAAGCTAAAGGACAGGCTGCGCGGCGTCAATTTCAAAAAATAGAACGGGTAAACTTGCTAGTTGTTTTTTTTTTGGAGTAGTTGGAGCCAAAAAAAAACGGGCGTATCTCTTGCAGCACACCAAAAAACGGCATTGGGGAAAATTGAGCCCATAGTATGTGCACTTTAGCCCTTGCCTCCCCTCCAAGTCATGGATTTTGTTTGGATGCAGACGGGCATGCACTCGAGGGATATGCTGCAGTCGGAGGGTGGACTTGAAAGTAGATTAGGAGATATAGAAATGATAAATTCTTTGCACCGAATGGATATTGTGAAAAAAAAATAACCATTATCTTGGATCAGGAATCTGTAGAAATTATATTTATATTTCCAAGCTAGATTGCACAACCAACAAGCAAACTTTTGAATCTAGTTGTTCTGAGCAGTAACTGTGGCATCAACGCAGAAGGTGGCCAACTCTCAAATCAACAGTTTCATTTGCTGCCCATTTCTCTGTCGGCCGTGGCTCAGTGGATAGCACTCTTGCCTCTCAGTAAGAAGGTCTTGGATTCAAGCCCCACACTTGAGCCCATAATCCTTCAGTGCAGTGTAGAGGGAGTGCGGCACTCTCAGAGGTACCATCTTTCGAATGAAACGTTAATCTGAGGCCCTGTCTGGCCTCTTGGCTGGATATAGAAAATCCCATGACACTATTTCAAAGAGGAGAGGGGTGCTCCCTGGTGTTTTGGACAATATTTCCCCCTCAACCAACATCGCTAACACTGATCATTATCATGCATTGCTGTGTGTATATTGGCTGCCCTGTTTCCTACATTATAACAGTGACTACACTCCAAAAGTGAAGTATTGGCTGTAAAGAGCTTTGGTCATGAAAGGTGCTATATAAATGCAAGTCTTTCAATATCTGCACCCTTTATAATGCATGTTAATTCCTTTAGAAGTATGACAAATCCAAACTGCGTACATTAAAGTTGGACAGTTCAAAGGAATGTTGCCGGTTATAGGATTTAAACATTGTGGATTCGGCTCGGGTTACTGTGCGATGGGAAAAAGTTTTGTAGCAGTTTTCCTCGGGAGATAATGTGGAGTTACCTGTCCCTTATTTATTCAGTGTCAGCCGTGGCTCAGTGAGTAGCACTCTTGCCTCTGAGTCAGAAGGTTGTGTGTTCGAATCCCACTCCACAGGGGCTTGAGCATACAAATCTACGCTGTGCATCAGAAATAGGAGTAGGCCACTTGGCCCCTCGAGCCTGTTCCGCCATTCAATAAGATCATGGCTGATCTGATCATGGACTCAGCTCCACTTCCCTGCCTGCTCCCCATAACCCTTTACTCTTTTATCACTCAAACATTTGTCTATCTCCGCCTTAAATATATTCAATGACCCAGCCTCCACAGCTCTCTGGGGCAGAGAATTCCATAGATTTACAACCCTCTGAGAGAAGAAATTTCTCCTCATCTCAGTTTTAAATGGGCAGCCCCTTATTCTAAGACTATATCCCCTCGTTTTAGTTTCCCCTATGAGTGGAAATATCCTCTCTGCATCCACCTTGTCGAGCCCCCTCATTATCTTACATGTTTCGATAAGATCACCTCTCATTCTTCTGCACGCCAATGTGTATCGACCCAACTTACTCAACCTATCCTCATAAGTCAACCCCCTCATCTCTAGAATCAACCGAGTGAACCTTCTCTGAACAGCCTCCAATGCAAGTATATCCTTCCTTAAATACGGAGACCAAAACTGTATGCAGTACTCCAGGTGTGGCCGCACCAATACTCTGTACAGTTGTAACAGGACTTCTCTGTTTTTATACACTATCCCCCCTTGCAATAAAGACCAACGTTCCATTTGCCTTCCTGATTACTTGCTGTACCTGCATACTAACTTTTTGTGTTTCATGCACAAGGACCCCCAGGTCCCTCTGTACTGCAGCACTTTGCAATTTTTCTGCAATTAAATTATAATTTGCTTTTCTATTTTTTTTTCTGCCAAAGTGGATAACCTCACATTTTCCCACATTATACTCCATCTGCCAAATTTTTTCCCACTCACTTAGTCTGGCTATATCCCTTTGTAGATTTCTTGTGTCCTCTTCACAATTTGCTTTCCCACCCATCGTTGTATCATCAGCAAACTTGGCTACATTACACTCAGTCCCTTCATCCAAGTCATTAATATAGATTGTAAATAGTTGAGGACCCAGCACCGATCCCTGCGGCACCCCACTAATCACTGTTTGCCAAGCGGAAAATTTATCCTGATTCTGTTTTCTGTTAGCCAATCCTCTATCCATGCTAATATATTACCCCAAACCTTGTGAGTGTTTTATCTTGTGCAGTAACCTCTTATGTGGCACCTTATCAAATGCCTTCTGGAAATCCAAATCCACCACTTCCACTGGTTCCCCCTTATCCACCCTGCTCCGTTAGATTCTCAAAGAACTCCAGCAAATTTGTCAAACATGGTTTCCCTTTCATAAAAAACCATGCTGACTCTGCTTGATTGAATTATGCTTTTCCAAATGTCCTGTTACTGTTTCCTTAATAATGGACTCCAGTATTTTCCCACAACAGATGTTAGGCTAACTGGTCTAGTTTCCTGCATTCTATCTGCCTCCTTTTTTAAATAGGGGCGTTACATTTGCGGTTTTCCAATCCGCTGGGACCGCCCCAGAATCCAGAGAATTTTGGTAGTTTACAACCAATGCATCCACTATCTCTGCAGCCACTTCTTTTAAGATCCTAGGATGTAAGCCATCAGGTCCAAGGGACTTGTCCGCCTTTAGTCTCATTATTTTATCGAGTACTACTTCATTAGTGATGGTATTAAGTTCCTCCCTCCCCATAGCCCCTTGTTTATCCACTATTGGGATGTTTTCAGTGTCATCTGCCGTGAAGACTGATACAAAATATTTGTTCAACGTCTCTGCCATTTCCCTGTTCTCCATTATTAATTCCCCAGTCTCATCCTCCAGGGGACCAACATTTACTTTAGCCACTCTTTTCTTTTTTATGTACCTGTAGAAACTCTTACTGTTTTTATATTTCGTGCTAGTTTACTTTCATAATCTATTTTCCCTCTCTTTTTATCACTTTTTTAGTCGTTCTTTGCTGGTTTTTAAAAATTCCCCAATCTTCTGGCCTCCCACTAGTCTTGGCCACATTGTATGCCCTTGTTTTCAATTTGATACCATCCCTTATTTTCTTAGTTAGCCAAGGATGGTTATCCCTTCTCTTAGTCTTTCCTTCTCATTGGGATATATTTTTGTGCGTTATGAAATATCTCCTTAAATGCCTGCCACTGCTCATCAACCGTCCCACACTTTAATCTATTTTCCCAGTCCACTTTAGCCAACTCTACCTTCATACCTTTGTAGTCTCCTTTGTTTAAGCTTAGGACCCTGGTTTGAGAACCAACTTTCTCACCTCCAACTGAATTTGAAATTCAACCATATTATGGTCACTCATTCCTAGAGGATCCATTACTATGAGATCATTTATTAATCTTGTCTCATTACACAGTACCAGATCTAAGATAGCCTACTCCCTGGTTGGTTCTGCAACGTACTGTTCAAGGAAACTATCCCGGATACATTCTATGAACTGTGAACTGAGAAGGGCGGTAAGAGAAGGGATAACCAGCCGTGAATAACCAAGGAAATAAAGGAGTGTATCAAATTAAAAACCAATGCGTATAAGTGGCCAAGGTTAGTGGGAAACTAGAAGATTGGGAAAATTTTAAACGACAGCAAAGAATGACTAAGAAAGCAATAAAGAAAGGAAAGATAGATTACGAAAGTAAACTTGCGCAAAACATAAAAACAGATAGTAAAAGCTTTTACCGATATATAAAACGGAAAAGGGTGACTAAAGTAAATGTTGGTCCCTTAGAAGATGAGAAGGGGGAATTTAATAATGGGAAATGTGGAAATGGCTGAGACCATAAACAATTATTTCGCTTCAGTCTTCACAGTGGAAGACACAAAAACCATGCCAAAAATTGCTGGTCACGGGAATGTGGGAAGGGAGGACCTTGAGATAATCACTATCACTAGGGGGTTAGTGCTGGCTAGGCTAATGGGACTCAAGGTAGACAAGTCCCCTGGTCTGGATGAAATGCATCCCAGGGTATTAAAAGAGATGGCAGAAGTTATAGCAGATGCATTCATTATAATCTACCAAAATTCTCTGGACTCTGGAGAGGTACCAGCGGATTGGAAAGCAGCTAATGTAACGCCTCTGTTTAAAAAAAGGGGCAGACAAAAGGCAGGTAACTATAGGCCGGCTAGTTTAACATCTGTAGTGGGGAAAATGCTTGAGGCTATCATTAAGGAAGAAATAGCGGGACATCTAGATAGGAATAGTGCAATCAAGCAGACGTAACATGGATTCATGAAGAGGAAATCATGTTTAACTAACTTACTGGAATTCTTTGAGGATATAAAGAGCATGGTGGATAGAGGTGTATCATGGATGTGGTGTATTTGGATTTCCACAAGGCATTCGATAAGGTGCCACACAAAAGGTTACTGCAGAAGATAAAGGTACGCGGAGTCAGAGGAAATGTATTAGCATGGATCGAGAATTGGCTGGCTAACAGAAAGCAGAGAGTCGGGATAAATGGGTCCTTTTCGGGATGGAAATCGGTGGTTAGTGGTGTGCCCCAGGGATCGGTGCTGGGACCACAACTGTTTACAATATACATAGATGACCTGGAAGAGAGGACAGAGTGTAGTGTAACAAAATTTGCAGATGACACAAAGATTAGTGGGAAAGCGGGTTGTGTAGAGGACACAGAGAGGCTGCAAAGAGATTTAGATAGGTGAAGCGAATGGGCTAAGGTTTGGCAGATGGAATACAATGTCGGAAAATGTGAGGTCATCCACCTTTGGGGGGGGTGGGGGGGGAGAAACAGTAAAGGGAATATTATTTGAATGGGGAGAAATTACAACATGCTGCGGTGCAGAGGGACCTGGGGGTCCTTGTGCATGAAACTCTTTTTGGAATCCCAAAAAGTTAGTTTGCAGGTGCAGCAGGTAATCAGGAAGGCAAATGGAATGTTGGCCTTCATTGCGAGAGGGATGGAGTACAAAAGCACGGAGGTCCTGCTGCAACTGTACAGGGTATTGGTGAGGCCGCATCTGGAGTACTGCGTGCAGTTTTGGTCACCTTACTTAAGGAAGGATATACTAGCTTTGGAGGGGGTACAGAGACGATTCACTAGGCTGATTCCGGAGATGAGGGGGTTACCTTATGATGATAGATTGAGTAGACTGGGTCTTTACTCGTTGGAGTTCAGAAGGATAAGGGGTGATCTTATAGAAACATTTAAAATAATGAAGGGGATAGACAAGATAGAGGCAGTGAGGATGTTTCCACTGGTAGGGGAGACTAGAACTAGGGGGCACCCTCAAAATACGGGGGAGCCAATTTAAAACCGAGTTGAGAAGGAATTTCTTCTCCCAGAGGGTTGTGAATCTGTGGAATTCTCTGCCCAAGGAAGCAGTTGAGGCTAGCTCATTGAATGTATTCAAATCACAGATAGATAGATTTTTAACCAATAAGGGAATTAAGGGTTACGGGGAGCGGGCGGGTAAGTGGAGCTGAGTCCACGGCCAGATCAGCCATGATCTTGTTGAATGGCGGAGCAGGCTCGAGGGGCGAGATGGCCAACTGCTGTTCCTAATTCTTATGTTCTTATGTTTCTCAAGGCTACCCTGGCCAATTTGCTTTGTCCAATCAATGTGAAGGTTAAAATCACCCATGATTATTGCCATTCCTTTATTACAAGCCTCCATTATTTCTTGATTTATACTCGGTGTAGTAATGTTAGGGGGCCTATAGATTACGCCCACCAGCGACTTTTCCCCCTTATTGTTCCTTCTATCCACCTAAACTGATTCAACATCTTGATCCTCTGAGCCAATATTGTTTCTCACTATCTCACTGATATCATCCTTTATTAACAGAGCTACCCCACCTTTTTTTCCTTTCTGTCTGTCCTTCCGAATTGTCAAATACCCCTCAATATTTAGTTCCCAGTCCTGGTCATCTTGCAACTATGTCTCTGTAATGGCTATCAGATCATACCCAATTTTATTTATTTGTGCTGTCAACTCATCTATTTTGTTATAAATGCTATGTGCATTTAGACAAAGAGCTTTTAAATTTGTTTTTTTACCATTTTTTCCTGCCTGTTTCCTCTGTTCTTCAAATTCACTTTCTACAATTTTGCTTTTCAATTCCAGCTTTATCCCCTTCCCTACTGAATATAGGTTCCCATCCTAGGTTCAGTAGGAAGGGGAGTGAAGCTGGAATTGTAGTGCTGAGGGAGTGCGACAAAAGAAGAGTTGTAAAACTGGAGACGAAAGAAAAACTTGGATTTATATAGCGCTTTTCATGACCACCGGACGTCTCCAAGTGCTTTTTGAGTGTAATCACTGTTGTACTGTGGGAAACATGGCAGGCAATTTGCGCACAAGCAAGCTCCCATAACAGCAATGTGATAATCTCTTTTTTTTTGATTGAAGGATAAATACTGACCAGGACACCGGGGATAACTCCCCTGCTCTTCTTCAAAATAGTGCCATGGGATCTTTTATGTCCACTTGAGAGAGCAGATGAGGCCTTGGTTTAATGTCAACTTCGATTTTTGGTGCTCAAGTGCCTGGAGTGGGATTCGAACCCACAACCTTCTGACTCAGGCGAGGGTGCTACCCACTGAGCCACAGCTGACACTGAATAAGTGACAAGTAAATTCCATGCACAGCACTGTAAATCTTTTTATCTGCCTCTACAGGATTGGATCAGTGACATTCGAGCTGGCTCTGCTGTTTCCTATGGGAATCATATCAAATCAAGCTGTGCCTTCATCGCCTTCAATACAAACAGCCCGGGTAAGTGCGAGAAATGGGCCACAGTAACTTCAGAGGTTTCTGCATTTTAATGAAGGTGGAACATTCCCAATGGCCGACGGGGAAAAAGGCATCTCCTATCGGAGCGTTGAGCCGCACAGGGCAGATTGTCGGTCTGGACCGAGTTAGCTGATCTCACCTGGGGCTGCAGCTGGCCGCAACCGGCTTTTGCTGGGGAAAGAGACATCAGCCTGGATCTCTGCTCATTATCCGCAATTAGAGCCAGGCTGTTCAGGAGTGAAATCGGGAAGCACTTTTTTTTTTTTACACAAAGGGTAGTGGAACTCTGGAACTCTCTCATCAAAAGGGTGTGGATGCTAGTGGTCAATTGAAATGTTAAAGACTGGGATCGATAGATTTTTATTGGGTATTGGTATCAAGGGATTATAAAGAAAAGGTGGGTAAATGGAGTTGATACAGATCAGCCATGATCTCATTGAATGGCGGAACAGGCTCGAGTGCTGAATGGCCTCCTCCTGTTCCTACGTGATTCCCTGCTTCGCGCATTTAAAGCGGAGATGAGGAGAAATTTCTTTTCTCAGGGTCGTGAATCTTTGGAAATCAATACCCCAGAGAGCTGTGGAGGCTGGGTCATTGGATATATAGATAGACAGATTTTTGAACGATAGGGGAATCGAGGGTTATGGGAAGTGGAGTTGCGGCCACGATCAGATCATGATCTCATTGAATGGCGGAGCAGGCTCGAGGGGCCACATGGCCTACTCCAATATGGTCTTATGAATACCATGCCAACACAGTGTCGTGGCTCCCACATGAAGGATGGCACCTTGGGGTGAGCCACCCGATTACAGCTGGTACCTGTGGGTCTGTCAACCAGTGAGAGTCAACGCCTGCAGTGCACAAGTGTGGCAGGGATGAAAATCAATAGAAAAGGCAAGGATTAATTCTCTGCTCACAACTGAGGGCAGGACAAGGATTGGGAGTGGGTGAAAGGGCAGAGATTAACACTGCAGTAAATGAACACGCAGTTTGGATAAACTTCATCTATTACCTTAATCCAAGTTTCACTGGGAGTTTTTAATCACCAGATCAATAACTCTTCCCAAGTCTGAACGGGCTGTATTATAAAGTCACTCTGCTGTTTCATGTAGGAGGAGGGAGTCTTGGAATTCTGTCGCTGAAAAATGGAAATCAGGACAAGCGGCAGGTGTCAGAACTTCAGTGTCATGCAGGTAAGGGCGAAAACTCTGCTGGGGTTCCTGGTGCGGGATCCTGTACTGCCATCGGGGCTGTTCATTAGGGTGCAGTGACTGAGCAGCATCGTGCTGCTGTGAATAACACTAGTATTCTGTCGGAATTGCCTCTCCGCTGTCTGTGTGTGTCTTTCAGCACTTTGTTAACAGGCTCTCGTATTTCCACTCACTGGCCCTTGTCTATTCAGATCATAGCAGATCTACCCGTGACTGGACACCGTCTTTTTAAAATAAATTCATTCTGGGATGTGGGCGTCGCTGGCAAGGCCAGCATTTATTGCCCATCCCTAGTTGCCCTCGAGAAGGTGATGGTGAGCCGCCGCCTTGAACCACTGCAGTCCGTGTGGTGAAGGTACTCCCACAGTACTGTTAGGGAGGGAGTTCCAGGATTTTGGCCCAGCGACGATGAAAGAATGGCGATATATTTCCAATTCAGGATGGTGTGTAACTTGGAGGGTGTTATATATGTAAACACTCTAGTAATGACTCCACGAGGTAAGGTATTGTACTTGAATTGTTGTGACCTTAGCCCATTTATTGTAGCTCCCTGAGTAGGACACAATGAGGTGAGCTCCCTTTTATACTTGGTTACCTGCAGTGTGCAGGTGACCCTTAGGTCTCCACCAGTAGCACCCTCTGGTGGTATAGGTATGGTGTACACAGTATGAGGATATATTCAGTGGTCTAAAGTTACAGTACTTTATGCATACACAACAGAGGGGAACTTGGAGGTGGTGGTTTTCCTATGTGCCTGCTGCCCTTGTCCTTCTAGGTGGTAGATGTCGCGGGCTTGGGAGGTGCTATCGAAGAAGCCTTGGCGAGTTATTGCAGTGCATCTTGTAGATGGTACACACTGCAGCCACAGTGCGCTGGTGGTGGAGGGGGTGAATGTTTAAGCTGGTGGAGAGGGTGCCAATCAAGGGGGCTGCTTTGTCCTGGATGGTATCGAGCTTCTTGAGTGTTGGAGCTGCACTCATCCAGGTAAGTGGAGAATATTCCATTAAACTCTTGACCTTGTAGATGGTGGAAAGGTTTTGTGAAGTCAGGAGCAATGTTCCCTCTAATTTATCTTTGGGCTTCACAGCCCTTTCAAAATTCCGCCCATGCATGGTTTTTCCATTTAAGAGCTGGCTGCACGGAACCTTGAGTGCCGCTTGGCCGAGCAGCTAAAAGGGAACATTGGTCAGGAGGTGTGTCACTCGCTGCAGAATACCTAGCCTCTGACCTGCTCTCATAGCCACAGTATTTGTTGCTGGTCCAGTTAAGTTTCTGGTCAATGATGACCCCAGGAGGTTGATGGGGGTTTCTGCGATGATAATGCCGTTGAATGTCATGGGGAGGTGTTTAGACTCTCTCTTGTTGGAGATGGTCATTGCCTGGTACTTGTGTGGTGCAAATGTTACTCGCCACTTATCAGCCCAAGCCTGAATGTTGTCCAGGTCTTGCTGCATGCGGGCATGGACTGCTTCATTAGCTGAGGAGTCACGAATGGCACTGAACACTGCAGTCATCAGCGAACATCCCCATTTCTGATCTTATGATGGAGGGAAGGTCATTGTTGAAGCAGATGAAGATAGCTGGGCCGAGGACACTGCCCTGAGGAACTCCTGCAGCGATGTCATGGGGCTGATATGATTGACCTACAACAACCCACAACCATCTTCCTTTCTGCTAGGGATGATTCCGGCCTTTGGAGATTTTCCCTCTGATTAGCATTGACTTCAATTTTATTAGGGCTCCTTGATGACACACTTGGTCAATGCTGCCTTAGTGTCAAGGGCAATCACTCTCGCCTCGCCTCACCTCTAGAATTTATCTCTTTTGTCCATGTTTGCACCAAGGCTGTAATGAGGTGTGGGTCCTGGCGGAACCCAAACTGAGCAATCGTTTACAAGTTATTGATGAGTAAGTGCCGCTTAGTAGCACTGTTGACGACAGCTTCCATCACTGAGCTGATGATTGAGAGTAGACTCATGGGGCGATAATTGGCCGATTGGATTTGTCCTGCTTTTTGTGGACAGGACATACCTGGGCAATTATCCACATTGTTGGGTAGCTGTACTGGAACAGCTTGATTAGAGGTGTGGCTATTTCTGGAGCACAAGTCATCAGCTCGACAGCCGGAATGTTGTCGGGGCCCATAACCTTTGCTGTATCCAGTGTGTTCAGCCGTTTTTAGATATCACATGGTGTGTATTGAATTCGCTGAAGACTGGCTTCTGTAATGGTGGAGGCCGAGATGGATCATCCACTCGGCCCTTCTGGCTGAAGGTGGTTGCAAAAGCTTAATTTACTGAATCTGGTGCGCTCGTGCAGAAGGGACTTGTGTTTCACAGTGTAAACACTCTGAGCTGTATGCCCTCCCCTCCCCGATTCCCATTGACTTCAGTTTTACTGGGTTCCTTGATGCCACACTCGGTCAAATGCTGCCTTGATGTCAAGAGCAGTCATGCTGCTCCCACACATTGCTGACAGTCGGTTCCTCTTTGTATCCTGCTGGATTAGTGATGGTAGAATCACCCTGGCAGTCGCAAAATACAACGATAATGGAGTTGTTGACTAATCCATAGCAATCAATCTCTCGCCATTCGTCTACAACAGAGGCAGACATGAGGTGAAGATAATTGGTGGTGCTGAGATGTGGAGCGATAGCACTAACCGTTTCTTTTCTCTTTGCAGATCAGGTGACTGATTTTGATTTCTCCCCATTCGATGATGGGTTGCTGGCAACATGTTCAGCCGATGTGACGGTAAGGTGCCATTCTGGGCAGGGCAGCCTGTGCGGGAGGGGAAGTAGGGTGTTCCATGTGGTTACAGCTTGGGGTGTGGGGGGAGGTGGGGGAGGCATGGCTGTACACCACCTTGGGGGCCACTGTGTCCAGGGAGCTAGAAATCTAGTGTATTGGCTGAAGAATGGAATGAAATCCCAGTGTTTTATGCTGATTGTTTCTGATCATCAGGTGAAGCTGTGGCGATTACCCGACACTGTTGAGCAGGTATCGTCTGCACAGAACATCACACTGGGACCAGAGGCTGCGAGGGTGGAATGCGTGCTGTTTCATCCGACCGCAGATGGGGTGCTAGCAAGTGGAGCCGGAAGTACTGCCAAAATATGGGACCTGACTCAGCAGAAAGCCCTGGCGGGTGAGACTTGAGAGAGATCTGATAGAGTAGGTTGCTGCCGCAGTATAGAAAGAACTTAGAAACATAGAAATTTACAGCGCAGAAGGAGGCCATTTCGGCCCATCGTGTCCACGCTGGCCGACAAAGAGCCGCACGGCCCTTGGTCAGCAGCCCTAAAGGTTACATATAAACCTATGAACAATGTCGGACAGGCAAAGAGCACCCAGCCCAACCAGCCCACCTCACACAACTGTGACACTCCTTATACTGAAACATTCTATAGTCCACTCCAACCGGAGCCATGTGATCTCCTGGGAGAGGCAAAAACCAGATAAAAACCCAGGCCAATTTAGGGAGAAAAAAAATCTGGGAAAATTACTCTCCGACCCATCCAGGCGATCAAAACTAGTCCAGGAGATCACCCTGGCCGTATTCTATTCCCTGCAGTACTTACTATTATGTCTGCACCTACAACAAAAGGTCATCCAGTCTAATCCCAATTACCAGCTCTCGGACAGTAACCCTGCAGGTTACAGCACTTTAAGTGCCCATCCAACCATCTCTTAAAAGTGGTGAGGGTTTCTGCATCCACCACTCTTCCAGGCAGCGAGTTCCAGATCCCCACAACCCTCGGTGTAAAGAAGCCCCTCCCTCAAATCCCCTCTAAACCTTCCACCAACCACCTTAAAACTATGCCCCCTCATAATAGACCCCTCTATCAATGGAAATAAGCCCTTACTATCCACAATGTCCAGACCCCTCAATATTTTGTACATCTCAATGAGGTTTCCTCTCAACCTCCTCTGTTCCAATGAGAACAAACCCAGCCTTTCCAATCTGTCCTCATAACTAAGATTCTCCATTCCAGGCAGTATCCTAGTAAATCTCCTCTGCACCCTCTCTAGTGCAATCATGTCCTTCCTATAATACAGCGACCAGAACTGCACGCAGTCCTCCAGCTGTGGTCTAACCAAAGTATTATACAATTTAAGCATAACCTCCTTGCTCTTATATTCTATGCCTCTGCCAAGAAAGGCTAGCATTCTGTATACCTTTTTAACCACCTTATCCACCTGGCCTACTTTCAGGGATCTGTGGACAAGCACTCCAAGGTCCCTTTGTTCATCTACATTATTAAGTGGCCGACTGCTTAATGTGTATACCCTTTCCTTAGCTCTCCCAAAGTGCATCACCTCACACTTCTCTGAATTAAATTCCATTTGCCACTGTTCTGCCCACGGACCAGTAGATTGATATTCTCCTGCAGTCCATGACTTTACTCTTCATTATCAACCACATAGCCAATTTTAGTGTCGTCTGCAAACTTCTTAATCATACTCCCTATATTCAAATCTAAATCGTTGATATATACCACAAAAAGCAAGGGACCCAGTATTGAGCCCTGCAGAACCCACTGGGAACATCCTTCCAGTCACAAAAACATCCATCAATCGTTACCCTTTGCTTCCTACCTCCAAGCTGATTTTGGATCCAACTTGCCACTTTGCCCTGTATCCCATGGGCTTTAACCTTCATGACCAGTCTACTATGTGGGACCTTATCAAAAGCCTTGCTAAAGTCCATATATACTACATCGTACGCACTACCCTCATCGACCCTCTTGGTTACCACCTCAAAAAATTCAATCAGGTTAGTCAAACACGATCTTCCCTTAACAAATCCATGCTGACTGCCCCTAATTAATCCTTGCCTTTCCAAATGTAAACTTGCATTTGTACAATGCCTTTCATGACCTCAGGTCATCCAAAAGTGCTATACAGCCAATTAAGTGCTTTTGAAGTGTAGTCACTATTGTAATGTCGGGAAACACGGTGGTAATTTGCGCACAGCAAGCTCCCACAAAAATCTGGTCTCAGTAAAAGTGGACATGAAGTTGTCGGATTGTCGTTAAAAACCCGCCTGGTTCACTAATCTTCTTTAGGGAAGGAAACCTGCCGCCCTTACCCGGTCTGGCCTATACGTGACTCCAGTTCCACATCAATGTGATTGACTCTTAACTGCCCTCTGAAGCCTTAGCAAGGCGCTCTGTTAACATAGAAACATAGAAAATAGGTGCAGGAGCAGGCCATTCAGCCCTTCTAGCCTGCACCGCCATTCAATGAGTTCATGGCTGAACATGAAACTTCAGTACCCCCTTCCTGCTTTCTCGCCATAACCCTTGATCCCCCGAGTAGTAAGGACTTCATCTAACTCCCTTTTGAATATATTTAGTGAATTGGCCTCAACTACTTTCTGTGGTAGAGAATTCCACAGGTTCACCACTCTCTGGGTGAAGAAGTTTCTCCTCATCTCGGTCCTAAATGGCTTACCCCTTATCCTGTTGTATCAAACGCTACCAGCGATTCAAGAAGGAGGCTCGCACCACCTTCTCAGGGTAACTAGGGATGGGCAATAAATGCCGGCCTTGCCAGTAATGCCCAAATTCCGAGAATGAATTTTAAAAATGAATCATCAGACAGTCTGCTTTAGTGATGTTGGTTGAGGGATAAGTATTGGCCAGGACACAGAGAACTCTCCTGCTCTTCGAATAGTGCCGTGGGCTCTTTTATACCCACCTGAGGGCCTATGGAGCCTTGATTTAACGTCTCATCTGAAAGACGGCACCTCTGACCATGCAGCACTCCCTCAGTTTTGCACTGGGAGTTGTCAGCCTAGGTTATGGGGCTTGAACCCACAAGGTGCGAGTGCTGCCACCAAGTCGAGGTTGATACTTTGTTGAGCCATTTAGAATTGTTTGAGGGTTGGTACAATAGTGTAAATCCCTTCTCCATCTTGTACCTGGTGTTGCCCCTCTGCCTTGCAGCTCTGCCTTCTGAATCACTTATCTCTCATCTCCTGCCTTGTTGGTGTTAAACCCCAATGGATCTGTGCTTTACTCCAAGTTTACTTTGCTCCCAGCTCTTGAAGACCATGGGGACCAAATCCAGAGCTTGACGTGGAAGAAAGATGGCTGCCTGCTGGGCTCATCGAGTAAGGTAAATGTAACTGATCAGAGAGAGAGAGAGAGACAGGCCAGGGTCGATCCAACACTGTCCAAAAGGTCTGGGATAAATACCATGTGGCCCATCACTACCTGTATCTCATCACTAAGCATTTCTCGAGTCGCTTTCAGCTCTGCTTGTAGCGATAACTCAGTTGCTTAAGGCAATTGTGAGGTCCTTTTTTCTCATGTTTACTTGCCACTTTTTGCAGCGATTAAATGACCTCCATGCCTGGGGAACAGAACATACTGTGGTGCAGGTATCCGGCATACCCAAGGATTAGAAGTAAAGCTCCCTCTATACCATTCCATCAAACACTCCAATATCAGTGAGATACAAAATAAAACTTCCTTCAATCTAAGGAATGGGGAGATTGTTCCTTCAGCAATTAGTCCCAGGCAGTTGTGCTTCTGAGGCCATGGGTGGTCTAAGTTTTGTGGCAATAAAATTGGGCCTAGTTTTCCTGCCATTGTTTGGAAATTGTTTTTCTGACTGGTTGAAATCCCCGAAGCATGCAGACCTGGAGGAGTGGTTACCAAGTGCACTATCCAAGGGGTAGTCGGGGAGAATCACCTTCAATAGGTTCCTGTCACTCTGACATTTGGCCATTCCCAGAATCTACCCTGGTCAGGACACTGCTTATGGACAGACCCCTGTGTTTTATTATGAGAGAAAGAAAGAATGACTTGGATTTATATAGCACCTTTCACGACCACCGGATGTCTCAAAGCGCTTTACAGCCAATGAAGTGTTTTTGGAGTGTAGTCACTGTTGTAATGTGGGAAATTGTTTTTCTGGCTGGGTGAATTCCCTGAAGCATGGAGACTTGGAGGAGTGGCAGCCAATTTGCGCACAAGCAAGCTCCCACAAACAGCAACGTGATAATGACCAGACAATCTCTTTGTTTTTGTTATGTTGATTGAGGGATAAATATTGTCCAGGACTCCAGGGATAACTCCCCTGCTCTTCAAAATAGTGCCATGGGATCTTTTACGTTCACCTGAGAGCGCAGACGGGGCCTCGGTTTAATGTCTCATCCGAACGACAGCACCTCCGACAGTGCAGCACTCCCTCAGCACTGCACTGGGAGTGTCGGCCTAGATTTTATTTTGTGCTCCGGTCCCTGGAGTGGGACTTGAACCCACAACTTTCTGACTCAGAGGTGAGGGTGCTGTCCACTGAGACACAGCTGACACTCATAGAAGGCATAGAGTACAAAAGCAAGGAAGTTATGATGAAAAAAGGCAACTTCTAATTATTTCTTCACTATGACTATGCTCCTTGCTAATTGAAGTTAAAGGATATTCCCAGCTCTGGGGTGTCCTAGTCTTTCATCATTGCAGGTCGCATACATGAGTTCCATGCAATCTCGGGAGTCACATATAGGGACGATTATTCAGGTTTCCTGCCCAGTGGAAATGCTGGGCCGTGACCTACCGCCCTGTTGCTGCCGTTACTGTGGCAATATAGCTACTGCTGGGCAGTCAAAAAGGCCTCAAGTCAGGCGGTTTAAGATGCTAATCGGGGTCCTATACCAAAATTGCCATTCCTGGGTTCAACAGCCCAGCCAGAGAGGCCCCGGGAAGGTTAGTTTTCACATATCGATGTAGGGGTCAGGTGGAGCAGGAGTCACTTTTGGTCTGGGTTCAGCCTCGCTTCCCAATGTCTCAAGGCGCTTCGCAAACCATGAATTACTTTGGAGTGCAGTATCAGAGACAAATGTGGCAGCCATTTTGTACAGATCCAGCAATTATTTAGTGGTGAGTAAACTGGCCGCTTTCTGCTCTGAGTAACTCTGTCCAACCTCTGTCATCGAGCTACAGTACGCGGATGACACCTGCGTCTGTGCATATAGAGGCTGAATTCCAAGTCATAGTCAACATATTCAGTGAGGCGTACGAAAGCATGGGCCTTACACTAAACATCCGTAAGACAAAGGTCCTCTACCAACCTGTCCTCACCGCACAGCACTGCCCCCTCGTCATCAAGATCCATGGTGTGGCCCTGGACAACGTGGACCATTTCCCATACCTCGGGAGCCTCTTATCAATAAGAGCAGACGTTGACGACGAGATTCAACACTGCCTCCAATGCAGCCTTCGGCCGCCTGAGTAAAGGAGTATTTGAAGACCAGGCCCTCAAATCTGCCACCAAGCTCATGATCTACAGGGCTGTAGTAATACCTGCCCTCCTGTATGGCTCAGAGACATGGACCACGTACAGTAGACACCTCAAGTCGCTGGAGAAATACTACCAACGATGTCTCCGCAAGATCCTGGAAGTCCCCTGGGAGGACAACGTTAGCATCCTCGTCCAGATCAACATCCCCAGCACTGACCACACTTGATCAACTCCGCTAGGCAGGCCACATTGTTCACAAGCCAGACACGAGACTCTACTCGGAACTCCTTCACGGCAAACGAGCCAAAGGTAAGCAGAGGAAACTTAACAGTGACCCCCTCAAAGCCTCCCTGATAAAGTGCAACATCCCCACTGACACCTGGGAGTCCCTGGCTAAAGACCACCCCAAGTGGAGGAAGTGCATCCGGGAGGGCGCTGAGCACCCCGAGTCTCATCGCTGAGAGCATGCAGAAATCAAGCGCAGGCAGCGGAAGGAGCGTGCTCAAACCTGTCCCACCCTCCCTTACCCTCAACGACTGTCTGTCCCACCTGTGACTGGGACTGTGGTTCTCGTATTGGACTGTTCAGTCACCTAAGGACTCATTTTTAGAGTGGAAGCAAGTCTTCCTCGATTCCAAGGGACTTTGTCTATGATGATGATTACTGCAATAACAGCTAAAATGAGAGCTGAAAACATGACGCAGTCAGTTCCATTACTGCAATGTGGAGCAAAGTGTGCGTGAGTGAGACCATGCAGCTCATTAGTTTAAATGTGCGGTTAGATGATCTCCGCTGCTGCAGGAGTTCTATAATCAGCCTCAGTGTACTGGACTATACAGGGGAAAATCTTCATCACAATCCAGTAGCCCAAGCCACAGGATGCATGTGTGTCTGTCAGGTGAGGATAGGTTTTGGCTTGGTTGTGATGCCCTCACTGTCAAATAGCTGCTGCCTTTGAGACCAGGCTCATAATTCCCATTGAGTACCTGCTATACATTTTCAGTCAGGTTATTTTCAATCGGAGAGGCAGATTATTATTCCAGATATTTGGAACCCTTTGTGTGAAACAGGTCTGTCCTGTATCTGATTTAAGTTTAGTTTTCAGCAGGTTATGTTTATTTGATCACTCTTTTCTCTCAGCTCTGCTCTCCTACGGTCCTGCTCACCTCTGCTCCCAGTCCAGCAACATCTTGATGTTAAAATTCTCATCTTTGTTTTCAAATCCTTCCATGGCCTCGCCCCTCCCTATCTCTGTAATCTCCTCCAACCCTACCCCTTCCCCCCGGAGATATCTGCGCTCCTTATAATTCTGGCCTCTTGAGCATCCCTGATTATAATTGCTCAACTATTGGCGGCCGTACCTTCAGCTGCCTGGGCCCCAAACTCTGAAATTCCCTCCCTAAACCTCTCTGCCTCTCTCCTCTTTCAAGATGCTCTTTAAAACCTACCTCATCTGTCCTAATATCTCTGTGTGGCTGGGTGTCAAATTTTGTTTGATAACGCTCCTGTGAAGCACCTTGGGACGTTTTACTATGTTAAAGGTGCTATATAAATACAAATGATTGCTGTTAACGAGAAAGTAAGTGGTTGAATAAAGGTAATAAGAAAGCTGGAAATACATAGCCGATCAGTCAGCAGGAAAGTCAGGTAAGATTTGATCGGGACTGACTGTAGACGGATCTACACAAAATGGAACCCTGCCTCTTTCTCCTGACAGAGCATGACTTGTGTATTTCCAGCATTTTCTGTTTTGCCTTATCATAGAATCATAGAATGGTTACAGCACGGAAGAAGGCCATTCGACCTGTCGAGCTCTCGGCTAGTCCCACTCCCCCGCCCTTTCCTGTAGCCCTGCAAATATTTATCCAATTCCCTTTTGAAAGCAGTGATTGAGTCTGCCTCCACACCCTCTCAGGCAGTGCATTCCAGATTCTAACCACTCGCTGCGTAAAAAGGTTTTTTCTCTCATCGCCTTTGGTTCTTTTGCCAATCTCCTTAAATCTGTGTCGTCTGGTTCTCGACCCTTCCCCCAATGGGAACAGTTTCTCTCTATCTACTCTGTCCAGCCCCTCATGATTTTGAACACCTCTATCAAATCTCATCTCTTCTCAATCTTCTCAGCTTGAAGGAGAATAACCTGAGCTTCTCCAGTCTATCAACGTAACTGAAGTCCCTCATTCCTGGAATCATTCTTGTAAATCTTTTCTGCTCCCTCTCTAAGCCCTTCTCATCCTTCCTAAAGTGCGGTGCCCAGAATTGGACACAATACTCCAGTTGGTGCTGAACCAGTGTGTTATACAGATTCATCATAATTTCCACACTTTTGTACTCTATACCTTTATTTATTAAGCCTTTTTAACCGCTTTCACAACCTCCCCTGCCACCTTCAACAATTTGTGCACACATACCCCCATGTCTTTCTGTTCATGCATCCCCTTCAGGATTGTGCCATTTAGTTTATATTTTCTATATTTCCTCTCCTCTCTCTTTCTTTCAACCAAAATGTATCATTTCACACTTTTCTGCGTTAAATTTCATCATCCACGTGTCTGCCTATTTCACTAGACTGTCTATCTTCCTGAAGTCTACCCCTCCTCACTGTTCACTATACTTCCCAGTTTTGTGTCATCTGCCAATTTTGAAATTGTGCCCTGTACACTCATGTCCAAGTCATTAATATACATCAAGAAAGCAGTGGTCCCAGTACCGACCCCTGTGGAACACCACTGTATACCTTCCTCCAGTCTGAAAAACAACCGTTCACCACTACTCTCTGTTCCCTGTCACTTCGCCAATTCCATATCCATGCTGTCACTGTCCCTTTTATTCCGTGGGCTTCAACTTTGCTGGCAAGCTTATTATGAGGCACTTTGTTGAACGCCGTTTGGAAATCCATGTCAACCGCATTACCGTCATCAACCTTTTCTGTTACCTCATCAAAAAAACTCCATCATCATCATAGGTAGTCCCTCAGAATCGAGGAAGACTTGCTTCCACTCTTAAAATGAGTCCTTTGTTGGCTGAACAGTCCAATACGAGAACCACAGTCCCTGTCATGGGTGGGACAGATAGCTGTTGTGGGAAAGGGTGGGTGGGACCGGTTTGCCGCATGCTCTTTCCGCTGTCAGCGTTGGTTTCTGCATGCTCTCGGCGATGAGACTCGAGGTGCTCAGCGCCCTCCCGGATGCACTTCCTCCACTTGGGGCTGTCTTTGGCCAGGGACTCCCAGGTGTCAGTGGGGATGTTGCACTTTATCAGGAGTTCAGAGTAGAGCGCTTGCTTTGGGAGTCTAGTGCCTGGCATGCGAACAATATGGCCTGCCCAGCGGAGCTGATTAACTGTGGTCAGTGCTTCAATGCTGGGGATGTTGGCCTGGTCGAGGACGCTAATGTTGGTGCGTCTGTCCTCTCGGGATTTGTAGGATCTTGCGGAGACATCGTTGATGGTATTTCTCCAATGACTTGAGGTGTCTACTATACAAGGTCCATGTCTCTGAGCCATACAAGAGGGCAGGTATTACTACAGCTCTGTAGACCATGAGCTTGGTGGCAGATTTGAGGGCCTGGTCATCAAACACACTCTTCCTCAGGCGGTCGAAGGCTGCACTGGCGCACTGGAGGTGCTGTTGAATCTCGTCGTTAATGTCTGCTCTCGTTGATAAGAGGCTCCCGAGGTATGGGAAATGGTCCACGTTGTTCAGGGCCGCACCATGGATCTCAATCAAGTTGGTTAAACACTATTTGCCTTTAACAAATCTGTGCTGGCTTTCCTTAATTAATCCACACCTATCCAAGTGACTGTTAATTTTGGCCCTGATTACTGTTTCTAATAGTTTCCCCACTACCGAGGCTAAACTGACTGGCTTGTAGTTGCTGAGTTTATCTTTACACCTGAACAAGGGTGTAACATTTGCAATTCTCCAGGCCTCTGGCACCATCCCCGTATCTGAGGAGGATTGGAAGATTATGGTCAGTACCTCCATGATTTCTGCCCTCAATACCTTTAGCATGTTAGGATGCATCCCATCCACTCCTGGTGATTTATCTATTTTAAGTACAGCCAGCCTTTCGAATATATCCTCTATCAATTTTTATCTTATCAATTATCTTTACCATGTCGATGGCAGCATCCTCTTCCTTGGTGAAGACAGATGCAAAGTACTCATTTAGTACCTCAGCCATACCCTCTGCCTCAATGCGTAGGTCATTTTAGTCCCAAATTGGCCCCACTCTCATCTTGCTACCCTATTACTATCTGTGCCTATAGAAGACTTTTGAATTCCCTTTTATGTTAGCTACCATTCTATTCTCATACCATCTTTGCTCCTCTTATTTTCTTTTTCACTTCTCTTAGCTCGGTAAAACTTGAATGATATTGTAGTATGGCTGTGAATGTTGTGATACTCCAGAATCCGTGTCACACGTTTCAAATAACTGCAAGTTTATAGTGTGTGCTGCCTTCTTTAGCCGAGAGAGGACGCTGTGAGCTGCTCGACAGCGAGTCCGGTCACAGCCAAAAATGGCCACTAGGTGGTGTGTGTTCCCCATCAATGGGGGGCACGCAGCCATCACCAGTTATGCTCTCTAAGGGGCTAGAATTTCCAAACCATTTCCGCCGAATTTTTTGGCGGTATTGCTCGTTTTCGGCGGAAAACCACCCGGCGGGAATTTCCCCAAAGAGTTCTGCCAGCGGTTTCAAAATACTGCTGGGGAGCGGCCCGCAGGCACGCCCAGCTGAAATAATCGCTACCGCCCACATTTGGTCACAGCGGTGTATATAGTATCAGGCAGTCCCTCGTATCGAGGATGACTTGCTTCCACACCAAAAAGGATGAGTTCACAGGTGTTTCAGGGAGGGACCTGATATTCCAGATCCCGAACTACATATTGAAGGGTGGAAGATGCATGTGTGGACTTTTAACGTGGGGGGGCCGTTGCACACCAGCCCCCACACGGGCTTGACAGAACCAGGTCTTGGCTAACCTATAGGTCTCTGCGGTGACCTGTGGGTGAGTAGGAAAAATCCGCCCACGAGAAACCAGCCGGAGCTGGGCAGTAGATATGAGGCCCTGCAAAAAAAGGTAAGTTAGTGTTTTTTATAATTCTTTCAAAATTCTTTTATAGCGATTAAATGAAAAAGGGTCCTGAGAAAGTGTTCTTATTTATTTTTTGTTTCTTGGGAAAAATATTTTTTGTGCTCGCCCCCCCCCCCCTCCCCCCCCTCTCCTAGGCCCAACCTGCAGCCTCGGACTAGATTTGAGTAAGTACTGTCCAATTTGATTAAGAACAGACCAATTTGCCCAGGATCGTGTTTTCAGCCGAGAATCTGTGTGTAAGACTGGGCGAAATTTTTTCCTTTTTTGTGCAATTTTTTGTTAAGATTATTAAATTATTGTTTTTTGGGGCGGCAATCCAGCGGTGGCGGATTTTGTGAAAATTCTGTCGCGCGCGCCCTCTCGCTCTGTCGCGGGCGCGCCCTCTCGCTCTGTCGCGGGCGCGCTCTGTCGCGGGCGGGCCCTCTCACTCTGTCGCCCGCACACGCCCCCCCCCCCCTCTCTTTCTCCCCCCCCCCCCCCTTTTGTGTCAGCTGTGGCTCAGTGGGTAACACATTCGCCTCTGAGTCAGAAGTTTGTGGGTTCAAGTCCCAAACCACGAACTTAAGCACATTAATCTAGGCTGATATTCCGGTGCAATGCTGAGTACTGTGTGTAATGAGCAAGTGTGACCTTAGCTCCTTTAAGATTCCAAAAGTGCAGGTACCTCGTGGGTGGCCTGCTCATATACTGTGCTCCCAAGGGATGCTGGGATCCCTTGGAACTCCAATAGGTAGGCCCTCTGGTGGTCAGGTGTGATGCAGGTTACAAGAGGTTAAATACATGACTTCGCAGGGGAGTGATGTTAACAGTATACTTATTTACAAGGTGAGACGATCTGGGGCTTTGCGCTTCCTTGTCGATCGTCTCGGTATAAATGTTGGTGTGGGTGGGTTGGTCAGTTCTTCACTGGGCTGTTGGGCAGCCGGGCTGCTGGGGATGATGAGTTCGATTTCGTGGTCAACTATGATGTCAGTTGCCACTTGTGTGTGTGTGTTGGAGGGTCAAAATTGTTGGTGTCCTTTTACGGTTGTACGTAGCTGTTGGTGAACCGCAAGTTGATTTGGTCCAAGTGTTTTTAGTGCGTTTGTTCATTGGTCAGTTTGACCTGAAATACCCTATTCCCCTCTTTGGCTGTGACCGTGCCAGCGAGCCATTTGGGACCATGTCCATAATTGAGCACAAACACAGGATCATTGATCTCAATATCATGTGACAAATTTGCGCGGTCAGGGTACACACTTTGTTGATGCCGTTTGACCTCCACGTGATCATGTAGATCAGGGTGGACCAGAGAGAGCCTTGTTTTAAGCACCCTTTTCATGAGCAGCTCAGTTGGGGGAATCCCGGTGAGTGAGTGGGGCCGAGTGCGGTGGCTGAGCAGTACTTGGGACAACCGGGTCTACAGGGAGCCTTCCGATACGCGTTTCAAGCTTTGCTTGATGGTCTGAATTGCCTGTTCTGCCTGGCCATTGGATGCGGGCTTAAATGGGGCAGATGTGACGTGTTTGATCCTGTTGCGGGTCAATGAATTCTTTGAATTCAGCACTGGTGAAGCGCGGCCCATTGTCGCTGACTAGGACATCAGGCAAGCCGTGCGTGACAAACATAGCTCGTCGACTTTCAATGGTGGCCGTGGATGTGTTTACAGACACTATTGCACATTCAATCCACTTTGAGTAAGCGTCCACGACAACCAAAAACATTTTGCCTAGGAATGGGCCCACATAGTCTACATGGATCCTCGACCACGGTTTGGATGGCCAGGACCACAAACTTAGCGGTGCCTCTCTGGGTGCATTGCTCAACTGAGAGCAAGTGTTGCACTGGCGCATGCATGACTCTAAATCTGAGTCGTGGGATCTGGCTATTGCTTTCATCATTACGATGTCTGGGTGGGTGTTATGCAGTTCTCAAATGAATGTGGCTCTGCCTTTCTTGGGCAAGACTACACGATTGCCCCACAAAAGACAGTCCTGTAGGGACAGCTCATCTTTGCGTCTATGGAACGGCTTAATCGCTTCCTGCATCTCCACTGGGACACTGGACCAGCTCCCATGGAGGACACAGTTTTTTACCAAGGACAGTAAGGCGGGCCGTAACGGGGGATTTCTCGTTCTCAAATGCCTCCATGACCATGTCCACTGGCTGTGCCATTTCCACCCCGGTGGTGGGCAATGGTAGCCGACCGAGAGCATCTGAGCAGTTCTCTGTGTGTGGCGGATTACATAGTTGTATGCAGACAGCGTGAGCGCCCATCTTTGGATGCGGGCAGAGGCATTGGTATTAATCTCTTTGCTCTCCGAGAATAGCGCTGAGCGGCTTGTGGTCAGTTTCAAGCTCGAACTTGAGGCCAAATAAGTACTGGTGCATTTTTTTTTACCCCATAAACACACGCCAGAGCCTCTTTTTCAATCATGCTGTAGGCCCTCTCGGCCTTGGACAAACTCCTGGATGCATACGCAACTGGTTGCAAATTCCCCGATTCATTAGCCTGTTGTAACACACGCCCGACCCCGTATGACGACGCATTGCAAGCTAACACCAATCGTTTACATGGGTTATACAGGACAAGCAGTTTGTTAGAACACACTAAGTTTCTGGCTTTCTTAAATGCAGCCTCTTGTGAATTCCCCCAGACCCAGTCGTCTCCCTTGTGCAGTAACGCATGTTGGGGTTCTAGCAGTGTGCTTAACCCAGGTAGGAAATTACCGAAATAGTTAGAGTCCCAGGAACGACCGCAGCTCTGTCACGTTCCGTGGTCGCGGCGCGTTCTTGATGGCCTCCGTCTTGGCGTCGGTGGGTCTGATGCCGTCTGCTGCGATTCTCCTTCCTAAGAATTCGACGTCCTGCGCCAGGAAAACACACTTCGAGCGTTTCAACCTGAGCCCCACACGATCCAACCGACTAAGAACCTCCTCCAGGTTCAAGTGCTCCATGGTGTCTCGACCTGTAACCAATATGTCATCCTGGGAGACCACTATGCAAGGAACCGACTTTAGCAGGCTCTCCATGTTCCACTGGAAGATCGCTGTGGCTGACCGAATCCCGAACTGGCACCGATTGTAGATAAACAGACCTTTGTGTGTGTTGATGCAGGTGAGGCCTTTCGAAGACTCCTTCAGCTCCTGCGTCATGTAGGCCGAGGTCAGGTCCAGCTTAGTGAACGTCTTCCCTCCAGCCAGGGTCGCGAATATGTCGCGAATATGGGTAGCGAGTACTGCTCCTGTAGCGAAAAACGGTTAATTGTTACTTTATAGTCCCCGCAAATTCTAACCGTACCGTCCTCCTTGAGTACCGGAACAATCGGACTGGCCCAGTCGTTGAATTCCACCGGCGCAATGATGCCTTCGCGTTACAGCCTGTCCAGCTAGATTTCCACTTTTTCACGCATCCTGTACGGTACGCCCGAGCCTTGTGGTGGATGGGTCGTGTACCGGGAACCAAATGGATCTGCACTTTCGCCCCTGAGAAGCTTCCAATGCCTGGCTCGAATAACGAAGGGAACTTGCTCAGAACCTGGGTACATGCAGTGTCATTGACAGACGAAAGCGCTCGGATGTCGGCCCAGTTCCAGCGGATTTTCCCCAGCCAGCTTCTGCCGAACAACATGGGGCCATCCCCTGGCACAATCCACAGCGGGAGTTCGTGTACTGCTCCATCATATGACTTCACTGCCAATTGCAGGGATTAGTTCCTTTTGTGTAAGCCCTAAGTTTGGTGTGAATGGGGCTGAGCTTAGGCCTGTGTGCCTTCTTTCCCCACAGCCTGTCGAAGGCCTTTTTACTCATTATGGACTGACTTGCCCCCAGACACTGGAATATCGTTCAGTTCAACTTTCAACATTATTGGTGGGCATTTCGTCGTGAACGTGTGTACCTCGTACACTTCTGCCTCCTCTGTACGAGTTTCCAATAAATACTTTGCATCTGTTTTCACGAGAGGGGCGTTGCAGACACTGCAATCAGGGAGGAGGAATGTGAAGTATTAAATGAAATAAACATAGTGAGAGAGGAAGTATTAAGGGGTTTAGCATCTTTGAAACTGGATAAATCGCCAGGCCCTGATGAAATGTATTCCAGGCTGTTAAGAGAAGTAAGAGAGGAAATAGCAGAGGCTCTGACCATCATTTTCCAATCTTATCTGGCTACAGGTGAGGTGCTGGAGGACTGCTAACATTGTGCCATTGTTAAAAAAGGGAGAAAGGGATAGACCGAGTAATTACAGGCCAGTCAGCCTAACCTCGATGGTTATTGATGAAATGATGAAATTATTGAAAACATTTCTGAGGGACAGGATTTCATTTGGAAAGACAGATTAATTAAGGACAGTCAGCATGGATTTGTTAAGGAAAGGTCGTATCTGACTTATTTGATTTAATTTTTTGAGGAGGTAATGATGGTCGATGAGGTCAGTGCATTTGTAGTGTATGTGGATTTTAGCAGGATAGGTAGATAAGGTGGTTAAGAAAGCATACGGGATACTTGCCTTTATTAGCTGAAGCATAGAATACAAGAGCAGGGAGGTTATGCTTGAACTGTATAAAACATTAGTTAGGCCACAGCTTAGAGTACTGCGTGCAGTTCTGGTCACCATGTTCCAGGAAAGATGTGATTGCACTGGAGAGAGTACAGAGGAGATTTACAAGGATGTTGCCTGGACTGAAGAGTTTTATCTATAAGGAAAGATTGGATAGGCTGGGGTTGTTTTCTTCGGAACAGAGGAGGCTGAAGGGAGACCTAATTGAGGGGCCTAGATAGAGTGGATAGGAAGGACCCAATTCCTTTAGAAGGGTCAACATACAGGGAACATAGATTTAAAGTAATTGGTAGGAGGATTTGAGGGTAATTTTTTTTAACCCAGAGGGTTGTGGGGGCCTTGAACTCACTGAAAGGGTGGTAGAGGCAGAGACTCTCACCACATTTAATAAGTACTTGAATATACACTTGAAGTGCTGGAACATACAGGGCTATGGACCAAGAGCTGGAAAGTGAGATTTGGCCGAAATGGTCTCCTCCTGTGCTGTAAATGTTTGATTCTATGATTCTGCCTCTGTCTCTGCCTCTCTCTGCCTGTCTTGGCCTCTCTCTCTCTCTGCCTCGCCCCATCCCCTCTCTCCACCTCGCCCCCTCTCCCTCTCCCTCTCCCTCTCCCTGGTCCTGTTGGCCAGCCTCTAGGCAGTGTGTGATGCCCTGGTCCTACTTGTCTGTCTGTGGCCAGTATTGGGCAGTACACACTGCTCTCGAGTAGTGTTTGGTTATTATGCCTGATGATTTATGTTAACTTATTTATTTTAAACACTGGCTCTTGCTCTGAATGTGGAGTAAGCCATCTTCCTTTATTTAACGATTTTTCCCTTTCTTTCTTAGGATAAGAAGCTTCGACTTTTCGACCCGCGGACCAAGCCTTCAGCTGTGCAGGTAATTGTCGCTTCCTCTGCCCTGGTCCTTCCCTTTGGTCCCGTGTGTGGGAGTAGGATGTGATGGGATGGTTGGTACTGGACTGAGCGGGGCCTTTCAGGACCTCACAATACCTGCACCTTTGAACAGGGTGTTGCGGGTGTAACTATCCAGCAATGAAGGGCTGATAGTGCAGACTGGGTATGGGATGTTCGGGGAACTGTTGGGCAGGGCATCCACTGTGAGCGTATAGAAAACACGCTCACTGGGTGTGTACAGCCTCGTGTGACACACTCGCTGGGTGTGTACAATATCGTGTGATACACTCGCTGGGGGGTGTTGTGGTTTGTAGTGCAGTTTAAGGTTTGTTTGCCAGGTTGATTCCCCCTGAATAAGCCCAGTTACCCTCTGTGTTGTTTCTGCATTCTCCGAAGGAACCACTGAGTCACCCATTGCTGCTTCCTTACCACCAGCAACTCCATCCTCCTCTCTGGCCGACTTCCCAGCCAAGTAAGCACACTGGGGGCTAATCTGGCCAACCTCCTTCCCCTCCTGCTCGTCCTACCCACCATTACCCCCCCGGACTCTGCCAGTGGGTCAATCACTACCCCTCTCTACAGTTCCCTCCAGAATGTCCATTCGCCCATGGACAAGGCCCTGATCATACATGGCCTCATTGTCTATGATTGCATTGACATCCTGAGTTTGACTGAAACTTGGCTCAAAGGTGGAGACACCTTGCTGAAGCCATCCCACCTGGCTATACCTTCCATCATCTGATCCAGTCAATCCACCACTGTAATGGTGTGGCCTTTACCACAGTCACACCTTGGTCTCTCTCCCTACACCTCTGGCTCCCTCTCGCCCCTCCCATAAATGCTCATTCCCTGCTGCCCAATCCCCGTTTCTCACTGAGATGCCGTTCGTCGCACAGCCTCTTCACTGAGTAGCTCCTCAACCTCGATGATTTCAATCTCCATCTCGGCTTCCCTTGTTCTCTTTCCCACCCCTCCTGAATTCCCCATTCTCCCAACCTCCCTGAACCTCTTGCTCCATATAAAATCTCTCGCCCATATTCGGGGCGAACCCATGCCACTTCCTGTGGCTAATCCGCACCCACGGCCTCAATCACTGACCAGGCAAATGTCCAATCATAGCCTTGTAATCCCCGTAACCACGCCCCCTGCCCCTGGCACGCCACCTCCCCTAGCCCCCCCCCCCTTGCCGCTCCCCTCAATCCCGAGTCTGCCTGGCCTGGTTGGGGGTTTATGTTTTTCCCAGCGCACTGTCGTGGGGGAGGGAGGTGCAGTTGGATGGAGTTTTTTAAAGTCTCACATGGCAGACATCCATTTCCTGCTGGAACGGACACTGCTGACAGATGATTGGATATTTTCACCACTGGTGTGAACAGGCCGAGCACAGGGGGCAGCAGAGAAAACACGTGAAACTGTCGTACGTTTGTCCGTCAATGGGTCACACGCTTTACAGTACAACAGTTTAGAGTTGCAGACGATTGGTGGAATAATAGAACATTGGTTCCTACAGGCATCCAGTGTCAGCACTGAGCACCCTGGGTCTCTCTCTACACTGTCCCATCAAACTCTCCCAGGGCAGGTACAGCACGGGTTAGATACAGAGTAAAGCTCCCTCTACACTGTCCCATCAAACACTCCCAGGGCAGGTACAGCACGGGTTAGATATAGAGTAAAGCTCTCTCTACACTGTCCCATCAAACACTCCCAGGGCAGGTACAGCACGGGTTAGATACAGAGTAAAGCTCCCTCTACACTGTCCCATCAGTAGAGTTTTGTTAGGTAAGGGAAATCAGGGGTGTATCCTCCCCCTCCCCAAGCGGGGAGTTAGGGGTCTGATTAGCATCCAGTGCCGGTGGGAATGGCTGTGGGCGCTGAGCCAGGGGTGAAAGGGTTGGAGGATCTGGCGAGGAATCGGAGGGTGCGGCTCCTTCTGGGGCCCTGTGGCCACTCAGCAGAATTTAAATCCAGGAATTCTCTGCAAGTCCCAGGCGATGAAGCAGATTTGATTGTTGTTGGGCCAGGGCTGTGGGTAACCGAGCAGTTTGGAAATCCTGACTCTGCTGCTCCTTGTGTGACGGTAATCTAAGTGGCCTGGTGTTTTTTCAGGGGCCTCCTGGATGTGCTGCGGTGTTTCTAAAAAAAAATGCTTCACCCCCTCCCTCCTCCTCGCCTATCCCCCCGCCTCCCTCCTCCTCCTCTCCCGACCTCTGAGGCAATGGTTTGTGAAGATGTGTTCGCGTGCCAAACACCTGGGTTGAATTAGGGCTCGGGGCTGTGCTCCATGCACTGATTGCTCGTAACCTCCTCTTATGCTGCCGTAAATGGCTGAAACGCTGCTCCGTGCTTAGCTGTTCTCATGAGAACTTCCCACAGTCACAGATCAGAAGCACGGGCCTTTGGAAAGGTCCCGGCCTTCCAGTTCTCATCTTAAAGGGGCCCTCTTGCTGTTTTTTGGCTCTGGCAGTTTCTTGGCAGGCAAAGGAGCAGGGTGGGTGAAGGGTGGAGGGGTGCGGGTGGGGTTACGGATATCTTTATTATTAGTTCTGGGATGTGGGCATCACTGGCCAGGTCAGCATTTATTGCCCATCCCTCGAGAAGGTGGTGGTGAGCCACGGCCTTGAACCGTGGGAGTCCATGTGGTGAATGTACTCCCACAATGCTGTTAGGGAGGGAGTTCCAGGATTTTGACCCAACAACGATGAAGGAACGACGATATATTGCCAAGGCAGGATGGTGTGTAACATGGTGGGAAACTTGTAGCTGATGGTGTTCCAATGCGCCTGTTGCTCTTGCCCTTCTAAGTGGTAGTGGTTGTGGGTTTGGGATGTGCTGTCGAAGAAGCCTTAGCCAGTTACTGCAGTGTATCTGTTGCGATGGGAGAAACTGGAACCACATCACTGAAGTGAGTCATGCTCAATACCAAGAGCTGGATGTAAGCACCCGCTCCTCGTCGCCCGGCTTCTCCCCCCCCCCGTCTCTCTCGCCCCCCCCGTCTCTCTCGCCCCCCCCGTCTCTCTCGCCCCCCCCGTCTCTCTCGCCCCCCCCGTCTCTCTCGCCCCCCCCGTCTCTCTCGCCCCCCCCGTCTCTCTCGC
The DNA here is from genome assembly GCF_044704955.1 of Pristiophorus japonicus. Classification (NCBI taxonomy): domain Eukaryota; kingdom Metazoa; phylum Chordata; class Chondrichthyes; family Pristiophoridae; genus Pristiophorus; species Pristiophorus japonicus. The sequence continues at coordinate 5,723 of NW_027250790.1, read as the reverse complement.
CCCCCCCGTCTCTCTCGCCCCCCCCGTCTCTCTCGCCCCCCCCGTCTCTCTCGCCCCCCCGTCTCTCTCGCCCCCCCCGTCTCTCTCGCCCCCCCCGTCTCTCTCGCCCCCCCCGTCTCTCTCGCCCCCCCCGTCTCTCTCGCCCCCCCCGTCTCTCTCGCCCCCCCGTCTCTCTCGCCCCCCCCGTCTCTCTCGCCCCCCCGTCTCTCTCGCCCCCCCGTCTCTCTCGCGCCCCCCGTCTCTCTCGCCCCCCCCGTCTCTCTCGCCCCCCCGTCTCTCTCGCCCCCCCCGTCTCTCTCGCCCCCCCCGTCTCTCTCGCCCCCCCCGTCTCTCTCGCCCCCCCCGTCTCTCTCGCCCCCCCGTCTCTCTCGCCCCCCCCGTCTCTCTCGCCCCCCCCGTCTCTCTCGCCCCCCCCGTCTCTCTCGCCCCCCTCGCCCCCCCCGTCTCTCTCGCCCCCCTCGCCCCCCCCGTCTCTCTCGCCCCCCCCGTCTCTCTCGCCCCCCCCGTCTCTCTCGCCCCCCCCGTCTCTCTCGCCCCCCCCGTCTCTCTCGCCCCCCCCGTCTCTCTCGCCCCCCCCGTCTCTCTCGCCCCCCCCGTCTCTCTCGCCCCCCCCGTCTCTCTCGCCCCCCCCGTCTCTCTCGCCCCCCCCGTCTCTCTCGCGGCCCCCGTCTCTCTCGCGGCCCCCCGTCTCTCTCGCGCCCCCCGTCTCTCACGCGCCCCCCGTCTCTCACGCGCCCCCCGTCTCTCTCGCGCCCCCCGTCTCTCTCGCGCCCCCCGGCTCTCTCGCGCCCCCCGGCTCTCTCGCGCCCCCCGGCTCTCTCGCGCCCCCCGTCTCTCTCGCCCTCCCCGCCCCCCGTCTCTCTCGCCCTCCCCGCCCCCCGTCTCTCTCGCCCTCCCCGCCCCCCGTCTCTCTCGCCCTCCCCGCCCCCCGTCTCTCTCGCCCTCCCCGCCCCCCGTCTCTCTCGCCCTCCCCGCCCCCCGTCTCTCTCGCCCTCCCCGCCCCCCGTCTCTCTCGCCCTCCCCGCCCCCCGTCTCTCTCGCCCTCCCCGCCCCCCGTCTCTCTCGCCCTCCCCGCCCCCCGTCTCTCTCGCCCTCCTCGCCCCCCCCGCCCCCCGTGTCTCTCGCCCCCCCCCGCCCCCCGTGTCCCTCGCCCCGTCTCTCTCGCCCGCCCCCCGTCTCTCTCGCCCTCCCCGCCCCCCGTCTCTCTCGCCCTCCCCGCCCCCCGTCTCTCTCGCCCTCCCCGCCCCCCGTCTCTCTCGCCCTCCTCGCCCCCCCCGCCCCCCGTCTCTCTCGCCCCCCCCCGCCCCCCGGCCCCCCGTCTCTCCCGCCCCCCGTCGCCCCCCGTCTCTCCCGCCCCCCGTCGCCCCCCGTCTCTCTCGCCCCCCCCGCCCCCCGTGTCTCTCGCCCCCCCCGCCCCCCGTGTCTCTCGCCCTCCCCCGCCCCCCGTGTCTCTCGCCCCCCCCGCCCCCCGTGTCTCTCGCCCCCCCCGCCCCCCGTGTCTCTCGCCCCCCCCGCCCCCCGTGTCTCTCGCCCCCCCCGCCCCCCGTGTCTCTCGCCCCCCCCGCCCCCCGTGTCTCTCGCCCCCCGTGTCCCTCGCCCCCCCCGCCCCCCGTGTCCCTCGCCCCGTCTCTCTCGCCCGCCCCCCGTCTCTCTCGCCCGCCCCCCGTCTCTCTCGCCCGCCCCCCGTCTCTCTCGCCCGCCCCCCGTCTCTCTCGCCCGCCCCCCGTCTCTCTCGCCCGCCCCCCTTCTCTCTCGCCCGCCCCCCGTCTCTCTCGCCCGCCCCCCGTCTCTCTCGCCCGCCCCCCGTCTCTCTCGCCCGCCCCCCGTCTCTCTCGCCCCCCCCGCCTCTCTCGCCCCCCCGCCTCTCTCGCCCCCCCGCCTCTCTCGCCCCCCCGCCTCTCTCGCCCCCCCGCCTCTCTCGCCCCCCCGCCTCTCTCGCCCCCCCGCCTCTCTCGCCCCCCCGCCTCTCTCGCCCCCCCGCCTCTCTCGCCCCCCCGCCTCTCTCGCCCCCCCGCCTCTCTCGCCCCCCCGCCTCTCTCGCCCCCCCGCCTCTCTCGCCCCCCCGCCTCTCTCGCCCCCCCGCCTCTCTCGCCCCCCCGCCTCTCTCGCCCCCCCGCCTCTCTCGCCCCCCCGCCTCTCTCGCCCCCCCGCCTCTCTCGCCCCCCCGCCTCTCTCGCCCCCCCGCCTCTCTCGCCCCCCCGCCTCTCTCGCCCCCCCGCCTCTCTCGCCCCCCCGCCTCTCTCGCCCCCCCGCCTCTCTCGCCCCCCCGCCTCTCTCGCCCCCCCGCCTCTCTCGCCCCCCCGCCTCTCTCGCCCCCCCGCCTCTCTCGCCCCCCCGCCTCTCTCGCCCCCCCGCCTCTCTCGCCCCCCCGCCTCTCTCGCCCCCCCGCCTCTCTCGCCCCCCCGCCTCTCTCGCCCCCCCGCCTCTCTCGCCCCCCCGCCTCTCTCGCCCCCCCCGCCTCTCTCGCCCCCCCGCCTCTCTCGCCCCCCCGCCTCTCTCGCCCCCCCGCCTCTCTCGCCCCCCCGCCTCTCTCGCCCCCCCGCCTCTCTCGCCCCCCCGCCTCTCTCGCCCCCCCGCCTCTCTCGCCCCCCCGCCTCTCTCGCCCCCCCGCCTCTCTCGCCCCCCCGCCTCTCTCGCCCCCCCGCCTCTCTCGCCCCCCCGCCTCTCTCGCCCCCCCGCCTCTCTCGCCCCCCCCGCCTCTCTCGCCCCCCCGCCTCTCTCCCGCCCCCCGTCTCTCCCCCGCCCCCCGTCTCTCTCGCCCCAGCCGCCCCCCTGTCTCTCTCGCCCCCCCCGCCTCTCTCGCCCCCCCCGCCTCTCTCGCCCCCCCGCCTCTCTCGCCCCCCCGCCTCTCTCGCCCCCCCGCCTCTCTCGCCCCCCCGCCTCTCTCCCGCCCCCCGTCTCTCCCCCGCCCCCCGTCTCTCTCGCCCCAGCCGCCCCCCTGTCTCTCTCGCGCCCCCCGTCTCTCTCGCCCCCCCGCCCCCCGTGTCTCTCGCCCCCCGTGTCTCTCGCCCCCCCCGCCCCCCGTGTCTCTCGCCCCCCCCGCCCCCCGTGTCTCTCGCCCCCCCGCCCCCCGTGTCTCTCGCCCCCCGTGTCTCTCGCCCCCCCCGCCCCCCGTGTCTCTCGCCCCCCCCGCCCCCCGTGTCTCTCGCCCCCCTCGCCCCCCGTGTCTCTCGCCCCCCCGCCCCCCGTGTCTCTCGCCCCCCCCGCCCCCCGTGTCTCTCGCCCCCCCGCCCCCCGTGTCTCTCGCCCCCCCCGCCCCCCGTGTCTCTCGCCCCCCCCGCCCCCCGTGTCTCTCGCCCCCCCCGCCCCCCCGTGTCTCTCGCCCCCCCCGCCCCCCGTGTCTCTCGCCCGCCCCGCCCCCCGTGTCTCTCGCCCCCCCGCCCCCCCGTGTCTCTCGCCCCCCCGCCCCCCGTGTCTCTCGCCCCCCCCGCCCCCCGTGTCTCTCGCCCCCCCCGCCCCCCGTGTCTCTCGCCCCCCCCGCCCCCGTGTCTCTCGCCCCCCCCGCCCCCCGTGTCTCTCGCCCCCCCGCCCCCCGTGTCTCTCGCCCCCCCCGCCCCCCGTGTCTCTCGCCCCCCCGCCCCCCGTGTCTCTCGCCCCCCCCGCCCCCCGTGTCTCTCGCCCCCCCCGCCCCCCGTGTCTCTCGCCCCCCGTGTCTCTCGCCCCCCCCGCCCCCCGTGTCTCTCGCCCCCCCGCCCCCCGTGTCTCTCGCCACCCCCGCCCCCCCCGCTCCCCCGTGTCTCTCGCCCCCCCGCCCCCCGTGTCTCTCGCCCCCCCGCCCCCCGTGTCTCTCGCGCCCCCCGGCTCTCTCGCGCCCCCCGGCTCTCTCGCGCCCCCCGGCTCTCTCGCGCCCCCCGGCTCTCTCGCGCCCCCCGGCTCTCTCGCGCCCCCCGGCTCTCTCGCGCCCCCCGTCTCTCTCGCCCTCCCCGCCCCCCGTCTCTCTCGCCCTCCCCGCCCCCCGTCTCTCTCGCCCTCCCCGCCCCCCGTCTCTCTCGCCCTCCCCGCCCCCCGTCTCTCTCGCCCTCCCCGCCCCCCGTCTCTCTCGCCCTCCCCGCCCCCCGTCTCTCTCGCCCTCCCCGCCCCCCGTCTCTCTCGCCCTCCCCGCCCCCCGTCTCTCTCGCCCTCCCCGCCCCCCGTCTCTCTCGCCCTCCCCGCCCCCCGTCTCTCTCGCCCTCCCCGCCCCCCGTCTCTCTCGCCCTCCCCGCCCCCCGTCTCTCTCGCCCTCCTCGCCCCCCCCGCCCCCCGTGTCTCTCGCCCCCCCCCGCCCCCCGTGTCCCTCGCCCCGTCTCTCTCGCCCGCCCCCCGTCTCTCTCGCCCTCCCCGCCCCCCGTCTCTCTCGCCCTCCCCGCCCCCCGTCTCTCTCGCCCTCCCCGCCCCCCGTCTCTCTCGCCCTCCTCGCCCCCCCCGCCCCCCGTCTCTCTCGCCCCCCCCCGCCCCCCGTCTCTCCCGCCCCCCGTCGCCCCCCGTCTCTCCCGCCCCACGTCGCCCCCCGTCTCTCTCGCCCCCCCCGCCCCCCGTGTCTCTCGCCCCCCCCCGCCCCCCGTGTCTCTCGCCCTCCCCCGCCCCCCGTGTCTCTCGCCCCCCCGCCCCCCGTGTCTCTCGCCCCCCCCGCCCCCCGTGTCTCTCGCCCCCCCCGCCCCCCGTGTCTCTCGCCCCCCCCGCCCCCCGTGTCTCTCGCCCCCCCCGCCCCCCGTGTCTCTCGCCCCCCGTGTCCCTTGCCCCCCCCGCCCCCCGTGTCCCTCGCCCCGTCTCTCTCGCCCGCCCCCCGTCTCTCTCGCCCGCCCCCCTTCTCTCTCGCCCGCCCCCCGTCTCTCTCGCCCGCCCCCCGTTTCTCTCGCCCGCCCCCCGTCTCTCTCGCCCGCCCCCCGTCTCTCTCGCCCCCCCGCCTCTCTCGCCCCCCCGCCTCTCTCGCCCCCCCGCCTCTCTCGCCCCCCCGCCTCTCTCGCCCCCCCGCCTCTCTCGCCCCCCCGCCTCTCTCGCCCCCCCGCCTCTCTCGCCCCCCCGCCTCTCTCGCCCCCCGCCTCTCTCGCCCCCCCGCCTCTCTCGCCCCCCCGCCTCTCTCGCCCCCCCGCCTCTCTCGCCCCCCCGCCTCTCTCGCCCCCCCGCCTCTCTCGCCCCCCCGCCTCTCTCGCCCCCCCGCCTCTCTCGCCCCCCCGCCTCTCTCTCCCCCCGCCTCTCTCGCCCCCCCGCCTCTCTCGCCCCCCGCCTCTCTCGCCCCCCCGCCTCTCTCGCCCCCCCGCCTCTCTCGCCCCCCCGCCTCTCTCGCCCCCCCGCCTCTCTCGCCCCCCCGCCTCTCTCGCCCCCCCGCCTCTCTCGCCCCCCCGCCTCTCTCCCGCCCCCCGTCTCTCCCCCGCCCCCCGTCTCTCTCGCCCCAGCCGCCCCCCCGCCTCTCTCGCCCCCCCGCCTCTCTCGGCCCCCCGCCTCTCTCGCCCCCCCGCCTCTCTCGCCCCCCCGCCTCTCTCGCCCCCCCGCCTCTCTCGCCCCCCCGCCTCTCTCGCCCCCCCGCCTCTCTCGCCCCCCCGCCTCTCTCGCCCCCCCGCCTCTCTCGCCCCCCCGCCTCTCTCGCCCCCCCGCCTCTCTCGCCCCCCCGCCTCTCTCGCCCCCCGCCTCTCTCGCCCCCCCGCCTCTCTCCCGCCCCCCGTCTCTCCCCCGCCCCCCGTCTCTCTCGCCCCAGCCGCCCCCCTGTCTCTCTCGCGCCCCCCGTCTCTCTCGCCCCCCCGCCCCCC